>NC_084740.1:26756137-26761137 GCF_033978785.1 Entelurus aequoreus
CCTTATGTTCTTTACAAATGTATGTAAACTTTTGACCACGACTATATTTAGATATACACGCACTTTTAAATGGATGTTTTGTTGTTTTTTTATTGATTTAAGAATTGTTACACATAAGAATCGTGATTCATTCCAAAATCGCTCTTGTTGACGCCCCTAATACATACCACAGAAGAAGAAACCAGCTGGTATTTATACACTAAATACACACTTAATTATATTAAGTACTCAAACATGCCCTCATCTAACGCAGAGTGTTCCACCTCTCTTATTACTGTCTCGCTTCGATTTCCCGACGTGTAGCCCGGTGTTAATGCTAATGGAGTGCTGTATCAGGGAGGACCGTAAAGGTGATGGCTAGCCTGAGTGGACTTCTGTCCCGTGAAGAGCCCTGTCTCCAGATGGGTAAGAAAGGAGATTTAGTGACGGGTGGAGGGGTCTTTTAAATGAGTGAGTGCTGGGAATGTGGAGGCGCATCCCCACGCCCGGCCATTCGGACTGGAAGGGCACGGGGGTGACCACCGGGGTCCTGTCCATTTGCAAGATTGACAGCACAATCAGAGACATCTTAATCACATTTGTGTGTCTCGTTAATCAAGGCAAGTGCTACTGTTAAATGTAATGTCGTAATGTCCATCAATGAGGCGCTACATTCTCGTTAATAATTTAGCTAACCTTCAAGGAAAGTTCACTCATTGAACACACGGAAGGGGGATGTGAAGCTCATCTGTGGTTGATATTCCTCATTAAATTATTAGCATAGCTTTATCGCTAAGTCCATGTTGCAGCCAACAGTCTTATGATGGCTCCTAAAGATCTGATACTATGTTATTTTTGAACAATTTCACTTATCCCAGATTGCAGTTTTTGAAAATCCCAAAATGTCTGCCATTTTCAATTCAGTTTTCATCAACTGTTAGCCATAATCATCCAAATTATATCAAAAGAAGGCTTGAAATATCTTGAGTTGCATGTTATGAGTCATACAGTGGCCTAGTGGTTAGAGCGTCCGCCCTGAGATCGGTAGGTTGGAGTTCAAATCCCAGCCGAGTCATACCAAAGACTATAAAAATGGGACCCATAACCTCCCTGCTTGGCACTCAGCATCAAGGGTTGGAGTTGGGAGTTAAATCACCAAAATGATTCCCGGGCGCAGCGCCGCTGCTGCCCACTGCTCCCCAAGGGGATGGGTCAAATGCAGAGGACAAATTTCACCACATCTAGTGTGTGTGTGACAATCATTGGTACTTTAATCTTAATCTTTAATATATTAGTTTTACTTTGTAAATGTAATTGCTTGAATAAACGTACCATTACACAATATTCTGGTTTTTTGAGTTCCATGTATATATATATATATATATATATATATATATATATATATATATATATATATATATATATATATATATATATATATATATATATATATATATATATACACATATATACAGTATATATTTATATACATATACATATATATATATACACATATATATAGTACATATATAGATATATGTATACATACAGGGACGGCGTGGCGAACTTGGTAGAGTGGCTGTGCCAGCAATCGGAGTGTTGCTGGTTACTGGGGTTCAATTCCCACCTTCTACCTTCCTAGTCACGTCCGTTGTGTCCTTGGGCAAGACACTTCACCCTTTGCCTCTGATGGCTGCTGGTTAGCGCCTTGCATGGCAGCTCCCGCCATCAGTGTGTGAATGTGTGTGTGAATGGGTAAATGTGGAAATACTGTCAAAGCGCTTTGAGTACCTTGAAGGTAGAAAAGCGCTATACAAGTATAACCCATTTATCATTTATTATTACATATATACATACACACACACATATATATATATATATATATATATATATATATATATATATATATATATATATATATATATATATATATATATATATATATATATATATATATATATATATATATATATATATATATATATATATATATATATATATATATATATATATATATAAATATATGTATATACAGTATATATATAGATATATGTATACATATATACATACATATACATATATATAGTATATATATAGATATATGTATATACATACATACATATATATAGTATATATATATATAGATATATGTATACATATATATACATATATATACATATATATATATATATATATATATATATATATATATATATATATATATATATATATATATATATATATATATATATATATATGTATACATACACACAGTCTAGGATGAAAGAGTATATAAGAGAATTGACAGCAACGTTCCCTCTAAGGTGCGCCGCCCCTGTGCAATTGTGCACTGCTCAAGCATCCTCTGCGCACGGCAAATCTATGCCACGCACAAAATCAAATAAAAAAATAAGCGCATAACAATTTTCGACACACGGACACGACAGAGAAAACAGTTTTCGTCATCATTGTTCAAATATTGTAACGTCTGTCGAGACGCTTTGAGGACATGAATTCCATCCATCACTTTACTGAGCAAAACTCTTTATTGTCGGCCATAAACACATCACCAAAACATTAGTAAAAAAAATGATATCTAGCAAAAGTGGTCATTTTCTGCAGTACAAACCAGACCAAAAGCAACTTTGTTGTATCAACAGCAGCCGCTCGCTCTTTCTCACTTGCGCCAACACATGCACATATGGCACTTAGGCAGCGATGCGTTCACAGCCACACAAAAAGTCGGACAACTCCAACACCACACATAAAGTGTCATTCCAGGTCGTTACACTATGATTTACCAATCAAATGTGTGCTTATTGTCGTGTCATTTAGTAGAAATCTTAATTTATAAATATTAATCATGAAATGCTGTTAGTATATTAAATAAATACTAATAAAAAGATATTTTTTACAAACAGGAAGTTGCAGGAATGTACACATGATCCCCTGCTTACATCTCATTGTGCAACATGTGAATGTTTTAATGGGAACTAAATGCAATGTCTGATAGGGCTACACATTATTTCCAAAGCAGGACCTCCACCCAGACAAACAATACAAGTACACAGTTCATGAAAAACTATATTTGTTGTTATTGTCATTGTAAGTGGGCCTAAACACTTATATTAGAAATGGAAATGACTGCTGTCATTTGATTATAATAATAAGAGAATGTTGTCTGTCTATCTGTGTTGGCCCTAGCTGCGATGGGTGGGGACTTGTCCAGGGTGTACCCCGCCTTCCGCCCGAATGCAGCTGAGATAGGCTCCAGCGACCCCGAAAGGGACAAGCGGTATAAAATGGATGTATGGATGGAGATGTAAGTTGTTATTTAGTCAGGTTTGGGACAGGTGTGCTGCGGGTGTAGCCACAGTGTGCACGTCTGATGTTGCTCACATGGGCTCCACTCAATGCTCAGGGAATTTTTGCGTTTGCGCACACATGAACAATTAGAGGGAACATTGATTGACAGAGTGTGTACCTTCAGTGCTGAATGATGAGCAGAGGCAGAGTTAATCCTTAAGTGGTGGAGGTGAAGTAGCATTGGAGTTGTCTCTGTCTCTCTTTACTATAAGCTACGTCGAAGCATGTTGCTTATGTAGCTTGTTTAAGCAGATTTAAATTGCTGTTTTGGGTAGTAGATGGGATCTTTGATCCAAAGCACAATTTACATTTAACTAAAATGTTATTTTCTATGTGCTCGACAAAAGAAAAGTAGTGAAAATATCTCCAACAAACTCAACTGCAGCTACGCCCTGATCAGACACGCCCCCCTCCTCTCTCTCTTTACTCCCCACACTCACTCACACACGCACAGAGCGCAGGTCTCTCTTCTCCGGTTTGTGACACAAGAAGAATCAGCGCTCCGATAAAACACACTTTATACTACATTAAAAGTAACGTCAAGTAACGCAGTAACGCATCATGTAGTAACGGTAACTGAGTTATTGAATATAAAAAATAACGCGTTAGACTACTAGTTACCGCCGAAACTAACGGCGTTACAGTGAATATACATATATATATCGCGTCTTCTCACGGCAAAAAAAAAGAGTAATTTCTAGTCCATTTCTGCTCACATCAGTGGCAAGTAAACTGCAGCCAAGTTTCCCCCACTATGGCACGGCCCGAGGGTCAAAAAGTATGTGTGTGCATTGAACGCCTACTGCCGTGTTATCTCGTTAACTTTGACAGCCCTAATATATATACATATATACAAAAACAAGATACTTAATGTACGAACTGGCAAACTTTGGAATTTTTTGTAAATAGCTCATTTGGAATTTGATGCCTGCAATATGTTTCAAAAAAGAAAGCACAATTGGCAAAAAAGACGGAGAAAGTTGAGGAATGCTCATCAAACACTTATTTGGAACATCCCACAGGTGAACAGGCTAATTTGGAACAGGTGGGTGCCATGATTGGGTATAAAAGCAGCTTCCATGAAATGCTCAGTCATTCACAAACAAGGATGGGGCGAGGGTCACTACTTTGTGAACAAAAGCGTGATTGTCCAAATTGTCCAACAGTTTAAGAACAAAATTTCTCAACGAGCTGTTGCAAGGAATTTAGGGATTTCACCATCTACGGTCTGTAATATCATCAAAAGTTTCAGAGAATCTGGATAAATCACTGCAAGGCTGAAAACCAACAATGAATGCCTGTGACCTTCTATCCCTCAGGCGGTACTGTATCAAAAAGTGTGTAAAGGCTTCCATGAAATGCTCAGTCATTCACAAACAACGATAGGGCAAGGGTCACCACTTTGTGAACATATTGTCGAATGGTTTAAGAACAACATTTCTCAAGAAGCTATTGCAAGGAATTTAGGGATAATTGTCAAATAGTTTAAGAACAACATTTCTCAAGGTACTATTGCAAAGAATTTAGGGACAATTGTCAAACAGTTTAAGAACAACATTTCTCAAGGAGCTGTTGCAAGGAATTTAGGGATTTCACAATCTATGGTCCATAATATCATCAAAAGGTTTAGAGAATCTGGAGAAATGACTGCACGC
>NC_084740.1:26766137-26863637 GCF_033978785.1 Entelurus aequoreus
ACACACAACAATAATTAACTGCCATTCTATGAGGGTGACAACGTCTAAAGGTGCTAACAACAAACTGACTTTAACTGTTATTTACAACATGCCCGCAAAGCATGCTGGGCACTACAATATAGTGAGATAATTGATGTACTGTACAAAAATACATAAGTACATAAGTGGCAATTGCTCAAAGACTGCAAAAATAAATGGTCAAATATGTACTGTTGCGTCTGAATATGCGCTAGAATCCGTTCAACTTTTGTTCAGAATCAGCTACTTTTGCAACAGCTTCTTGTCCATTATGGTAGCATCTCAGTGCATTAAACAGTGTTGAAGCTGAGCGTCCATTGACTTCAATGTGGGAGCACAGAGTGGGTGATTCCACTCCACTGGATAAAGGCTCAGCTTTGTCCTGCCCATCGGCCGCTCAGCGTCTCTGGAAGTGCATGGAAAGTGGGCTTGGCCTCAGCTGGCCTGAAAGCTGAGCTTACATAAAAGGAAACGGATATAATGATTGGATAATCTCTTTGATTCTTTTTTGATTGACAGCAAAATGAGCGAATCAGCCATCCAGAAATATAAACCACTGCCAGAGCATTTTTCAAGTTTAATTCCGTTGTTTCAAGTTGATTTAGAAACTGTTACAATCCTCTAAGTCAGTGTTTTTAACCACTGTGCCGCGGCACACTAGTGTGCCGTGAGATACAGTCCGGTGTGCCGTGGGAGACTATGTCATTTCACCTATTTGGGTTAAAAATATTTTATGCAAACCAGTAATTATAATCTGCAAATTATGTGTTGTTGTTGAGTGTCTGTACTGTCTAGAGCAGGGGTCACCAACGCGGTGCCCGCGGGCACCAGGTCGCCCGTAAGGACCAGGTGAGTCGCCCGCGGGCCTGTTCTAAAAAAAAAAAAAAAAAAAATTTTTTTTTTTTTTGTTTTGTTTTTTTAATTAAATCTACATAGAAAAAACACAAGATACACTTTCAATCAGTGCATCAACCCAAACAACCTCCCCCATGCACACTCATTCACACCCATTTACACAAAAGGGGTTATTTCTTTCTGCTACCAATATTCTGGTTCCCACAACATAGACAACACATCTGCAAGGGACACAGTCCCTGAAGCACACATAATTGTATAGGCTGCTGGTCCACTAAAATTTTCATTAATTACTATTTTTTATGTAATTATTTTTATATTGTTTTACTTTCTTTTTTATCCAAGAAAATGTTTTTTATTTATTTATCTTATTTTATTTTATTTTTTTAAAAAGGGCCTTATCTTTAACAGACCAGGTTGTCAATGAAATTAGATTTGTTTAAAGGGTTTTTTAAACCAGGCCCAGTCCAGATAATGTCCAAGTCGGACTCAGCAACACACACCTTCATTCATGTACACAGAAAAAAATTAGGGAACACAACAGATTGCATATAATTTATAAACAAAATTACATTTTCAAAATAAGCATTTATGTACAGTCCAGATTATGTCCAGGTCACTCAAATTAGGGAACACAACAACAGATATCATATAATCTATAAACATAATTATACTTTCAAAATAAGCCTTTGAGGACTTCTCATCTTTTTTTTAATGTTTTTTGGCATCATTATCGTTTTCAACCATGTAACTTTCTAAAGTTAGAAAATACTGAATAAATGTTTTAAAGAAAGTAATACTAAGTGAATATCTGTTTTTGGCCTTAAAAATAAACATTTTACCGAGTACTATAATTAAATTGACTAAATCATGATTGTCAATGAACTCTCCTAAAATAACAGAAACCACATTAAGCTTCATAAACAAACCAATCCTTGAACACATTTTTTCAACTTCCACCCAAAACAAAGACACAATATGACAATACCAAAACAAATGTAGGGTGGATTCAGGCTCCTGACAACAAAATCGGCAATCATCTGACTCTGTCATATTCCATAATTTTAACATTTTCCCTGTGGGTAAGAAGTTATAAATAATTTTAATTTGAAAATAACGATTTTGCACATCGATAGTGGTTTTATAGATTAGTTTGAATATGGCATCCCATGGCAACGGGCAGTCAAAAAAGTCCTCCCATTTTCCATTTGTGTTGTATGAGGCAGCCTTCAAAGATTTCAACAAACAGAACAAACACAGAACACGCCTCACTGATGCACATCTGCAAGACTCACTCAGAGTTGCAGTGTCAAGTTACACACCAGAGTACAACACACTAGTTAACAGCATGCAATGCCAGGCTTCCCACTAACTGACAAAGAAACAGATAACAGATTTGGTGTCCAGTTCAAAGTGTGACATGATTTAAAAATTTGAGAGTTTACTTTTGTATTTTACACGGGTTATTATTTGTACAAACATGGTGCAAAGTAATTCATTATTTGTTAAAAAATGTTAGTGGCTAGCTAGTTAAAATGGGATATTGTGATTTCACAAGACTGTCTTAGAAGTGATCATTTGAAAATGTTCAATTTGAAAAATGTGCACTTAGAGAAAATATAAAAATAAAGTGTTGCATATTGATATTTATCTGTTTCTATATATATTTATTGTGAGAAATCATTAAGATGATCAGTGTTTCCACAAAGATAAATATCATTAATTATTAATAATAACAGAGTTAAAGGTAAATTGAGCAAATTGGCTACTTCTGGCAATTTATTTAAGTGTGTATCTAACTGGTAGCCCTTCGCATTAATCAGTACCCAAGAAGTAGCCCTTGGTTTCAAAAAGGTTGGTGACCCCTGGTCTAGAGCTCGGCAGAGTAACCGTGTAATACTCTTCCATATCAGTAGGTGGCAGCCGGTAGCTAATTGCTTCGTAGATGTCGGAAACAGCGGGAGGCACCGTGCAGGTAAAAAGGTGTCTAACGCTTAAACCAAAAATAAACAAAAGGTGAGTGCCCCTAAGAAAAGGCATTGAAGCTTAGGGAAGGCTATGCAGAACAAAACTTAAACTGAACTGGCTACAAAGTAAACAAAAACAGAATGCTGGACGACAGCAAAGACTAACTGTGGAGCAAAGACGCCGTCCACAAAGTACATCAACAATGTCCCCACAAAGAAGGATAAAAACCACTGAAATATTCTTGATTGCTAAAGCAAAGTAGATGTGTGAAATATCGCTCAAAGGAAGACACGAAACTGCTACAGGAAAATGCCAAAAAAAGAGAAAAAGCCACCAAAATAGGAGCGCAAGACAAGAACTAAAACACTACACACAGGAAAACACCAAAAAACTCAAAATAAGTCAGGGCGTGATGGGACAGGTGGTGACAGGACGTCTACTTTGAGACAAGAGCTATAGTGATGCATGCTTGGTTATGCTTTAAATTCTTATCCAACAATTGCGACAACAACTTTTTACTGACAACTGAGTTTTATTTTTGAATGATTTCTGCTGGTGGTGTGCCTCCGCATTTTTCCAACGCAAAAAATGTGCCTTGGCTCAAAAAAGGTTGAAAAACACTGCTCTAAGTGACATTTTTCTTTGTAAAATCTATTATCGTTATATCTTGATGATTTGTTTTTACATTTAAAACACTTCCTTGTGGTTTACATAACATGTAATGGTGGTTCTTCTAGGAACATTTTGAAGATTATGTTTTACAGACCATCTTCAAGCCGCTTTCTGACAGTCTCTTCAGGATGCGTCGTTTGTGGCTGGTCGTAATTACGTGCGTCCACCAGCCATGTTGTAGTTTTTAGCGCTTCCATACGGAGTCTACTGACAGATATAAGTAAGAACTTAACACTATTTTGTATTAGAAATGGCAACAGCGGAGGATGCATGTGCATGCACGAGCCAGTCTACCCCACAACAAGAGGATAGAGAAAAAAGAGCTTTATGACTACAACGTCGGACTACAATGGTGGATTCACACAAAGCTCTTTGGTTACATTTCTACAATATATGGAGATTGTCCAAATTCCAAACGGCTCGTTTGGAAGAAGTATGAAGGGAGGCAAGATTGTTTTATAAATATCTCTCCAATGCCTCCACGGTTAGATGTAAAATTTTTGGTGCAGATTTCAAATACACAAAAGCAGGTACCAATACGTAAGAAAAGTTGGTTTTGCATTATAGGTCCGCTGTAAAATCAGTGCAAACATAGAGCATAGAACCCAGGACATATTATGACTTAATTATGACAAAACTAAAGACAAGCTTCTGTTATTGAGTTAATATATCCAGATATCACGGTTTCTTGTCTCACTCCATGCAGTATATCTACAGCAAGACAGAAAAACGGCACAACCACACTAGTGTTATGATAGTAAAATATGTGTGTGTGTGTGTGCGTGCGTGCGTGCGTGCGTGCGTGCGTGCGTGCGTGCGTGCGCTCCTCTAAAGGCCTTAGTGGCCACATGCGTGAACAGCACCTTTTAGCTCTTATTTCCAAAATTGTGTACACTACTGAATTGGGGTCGTATGCCGACATATGGACACTTAAGCTGCCATCTGGTGGTGTCATAAAGAGTATAACATACAATGGGATTTGGAAGAAAAAGTGTAAAAATTAAAATTAGTATGTCACTACACATGAAGTACACGTTTGTGTACTTATGGACTAAGTACATCATATCAAAAGATGACTTTTAGTTGTTATTCTAATTAGGGTCCAATAAGCCCAAATAGCAAAGAGAAATAAAAAAAGCATGTAAACAAACAGCTTGGGCCTTAAGAGGTTAAGAATGGCAGAGTGTACTGTTGGGTAAGTGATTGAGTGGAAGAGTGAAGAGAGCAAATGGTAGCATGTACGTGCAGCAGTAATGGTGACTGTGTCCTGTTGTGTCCTGCAGAAATAAGAATAAAGTGACCAAATTATCACGACTCAGCGGTCTCATCCTTCCGACCCGAAAGCAGAGCTTAGCAGACCCATTGTCGAAAACATTGGTCCTGGAGGGAACGTCTCCCCTGCGTTCCTCGACTACGGTCTGGGTCTAGGAGCCGAACAGCAAGAAAGGTGTAACACCTGGGAGTTGATACTGTTACGTGATTGGCTGTTGGCGTGTCCCTCCCATTGCTCAGTGACACTTCCTGTTTCCTGTTCGCTGGGTTCCCAAAGCATGAGTGACTTCATAAATCGAATCTTGCTTCCGACCAAAAAATTCTAATATATATTGAATATTTTATGGAGTCCTTTTTATATTGATATCTAGTATGTGTCTATTGTGATATATATATATATATATATATATATATATATATATATATATATATATATATATATATATATATATATATATATATATATATATATATATATATATATATATATAGATATTGTATTATCAGCCCAGCCCTATACTGGCTAGCTAGCTCTGCTGTGATAAATAATATTTAAAAATTGCGTTGGAGTCTCTGCGCTTCTGTTGGGATGCTGCATTACTGACAAGATGTTACTTGCACAATATCATCACCAAGCACTTGTTGCAGGAGGCTGCAAATGCATTCATTTACAACCGATAGTTATTTTTCTTTTTTTTTTTCTAGTGTTCTACCGCTCACGCTGGAACCGGTGCCATTATGGAACCGGGTTTCAGTGCACATCCCTAGGCATAAAGGGCCCGAAGGTACCTGTAACACTACCGTATGTCGGTAACTCCATGTTCTGTTGTTATATATGGTTTAAAAAATACATGAGATAAAGTCGCACATTTCTTTTTGTTTATTGACATTTTCTGACACAGAGTTAACAGAAATACAATGCAATACCAATCAAATGTTCTTTTTTCCCCCACGCCCCCAAACATCAGTCAAATAAGTACAGGCAAATATTGATATAAAGCTACAGACAACTGCACTTCCGAATGGCCCCAACATGGTGAAGCAATACAAAAAAGCAGACAAAAGGCTCATCAATCATCCAGAAAAAAATATATAAAAATATAATATATCAGTATAAATTATATACTGTATATATAATATGTAAATATTACATATATGTTATATTTTATATTGCTACTATGGTACATTTTTAGTCTACTTTATACCTGCATTTTCCTTTCCATCCTTACCCTTTCCATACTTTGTAACTGAGCTACTGTGCGGAACAATTTCTCGTGTGGATCAATAAAGTTTGTTAAAGTCGAAGTATAAGTCTAAGTCTAAGTCTAAGTCTAAATCAACCATGTCTCAACCGGGGCCAAACTGGAGATCGGTCTCTTTTACATATTTTAAGAAAGCACCCATACTTCTTGAAATTTTACAGAACAACCATTCAATTCAACCTAATTTTCTCCAATTTAAGGAAATAAAGAATATCTCTGATCTAGCGGGTGTTGTAGGGAGGAGCTGCAGTCTTCCAGTTAAAGGCCTACTGAAATGAGTTTTTTTTATTTAAACGGGGATAGCAGATCCATTCTATGTGTCATACTTGATCATTTCGCCATATTGCCATATTTTTGCTGAAAGGATTTAGTAGAGAACATCGACGATAAAGTTCGCAACTTTTGGTCGCTGATAAAAAAAGCCTTGCCTGTACCGGAAGTAGCGTGACGTCGCAAGTTGAAAGACTCCTCACATTTCCCCATTGTTTACACCAGCAGCGAGAGCGATTCGGACCGAGAAAGCGACGATTACCCCATTAATTTGAGCCAGGATGAAAGATTTGTGGATGAGGAACGTGAGAGTGAAGGACTAGAGTGCAGTGCAGGACGTATCATTTTTCGCTCTGACCGTAACTTAGGTACAAGGTCTCATTGGATTCCACACTCTCTCCTTTTTCTATTGCGGATCACGGATTTGTATTTTAAACCACCTCGGATACTATATCCTCTTGAAAATGAGAGTCGAGAACGCGACTTTTATCTCCACGACAATACATCGGCGAAGCACTTTAGCTACGGAGCTAACGTGATAGCATCGGGCTTAACTGCAGATAGAAACAAAAGAAATAAACCCCTGACTGGAAGGATAGACAGAAAATCAACAATACTATTAAACCATGGACCTGTAACTACACGGTTAATGCTTTCCAGCCTGGCAAAGCTTAACAATGCTGTTGCTAACGACGCCATTGAAGCTAACTTAGCTACGGGACCTCACAGAGCTATGCTAAAAACATTAGCTATCCACCTACGCCAGCCAGCCCTCATCTGCTCATCAACACCCGTGCTCACCTGCGTTCCAGCGATCGACGGAGCGACGAAGGACTTCACCCGATCATCGATGCGGTCGGCGGCTAGCGTCGGATAGCGTGTCTGCTATCCAAGTCAAAGTCCTCCTGGTTGTGTTGTTGCAGCCAGCCGCTAATACACCGATCCCACCTACAGCCTTCTTCTTTGCAGTCTTCATTGTTCATTAAACAAATTGCAAAAGATTCACCAACACAGATGTCCAGAATACTGTGGAATTTTGTGATGAAAACAGAGCTTTTTGTATTGGATACAATGGTGTCCGAATACTTCCGTTTCAACCATTGACGTCACGCGCATACGTCATCATACATAGACGTTTTCAACCGGAAGTTTCGCGGGAAATTTAAAATTGCACTTTATAAGTTAACCCGGCCGTATTGGCATGTGTTGCAATGTTAAGATTTCATCATTGATATATAAACTATCAGACTGCGTGGTCTGTAGTAGTGGGTTTCAGTAGGCCTTTAAGCACAATAAGTCTTGCAGCTAACAAAGTAGTGAATGCCACCAGATTCTTTTTGGATTTGTTGAAAGAAGATGACAGAGGGGCTACCCCAAACAGTCCTTTAGAGGATTCGGTTCAATCCAATGCTCCAAAATTCTTGTGACGAAAAAC
This sequence comes from Entelurus aequoreus, assembly GCF_033978785.1. NCBI lineage: Eukaryota > Metazoa > Chordata > Actinopteri > Syngnathiformes > Syngnathidae > Entelurus > Entelurus aequoreus. Next base: position 26,773,890 of record NC_084740.1, read on the forward strand.
TTTTTCAGGTTTTGAGTCATGGTCAGTAAAGTAAATTAGACAATGATACAATATTGTCTATGCCTGTGACAAAAGCTGCATGATAAAAAATAAATAAAAAATACGCTATTTGTTCCACTACTACTAAGTCGTTTTTAGCAAGGTGAAAAACCAAAAGTCATTTGTCGTCCTCAACACTACTTCCAGTACCACGGAGGTTTGCACTCACACACACCAGCTGAGGTTATATAAGCAGCTTAGCGAGTGAGAACTCTTGAGGCAAAGGATGTAGCCTCAGTGCCATCTTAGCCAAATATTGCAACCCTGGACCACTGAGGAGAGGATAGTTTCCTCTGACAAATGATAGCATCAGTGGTTGACGTTGCTGTGATGCTCTTCAAAAAGTGACACAAAAAGCAGTGACAAGCTTCTCGTCATTTTGTGTGCAGGCAGCTTTTAATAAATATAGGAAATTCCATTTCGAAATCGTCTTTGTTTGTGGACTAAGTCTTGGCTTGAAACAGAGTGGAGACGACAATAAACAACACTATCAGCAACTAACCAGAACCTCCCGAGCCCGTCACAATCTGTGACAATGAGTTCCGGCCAAGAATGCCAGGCTTTCACTTTCCCTCAATCCATTTTTTTCCCTTTTTCTTTTTTATCAATTTGGCTTGGCATTGCATGAAATAAAGTGTAATTAAACAATGATGCATTCCTCTTCCTCTCTCTGTCCTATTGACTTTGTCACAGCACTCATCCTCTCGGCAGTACAAAGTCCCACGTCGAATGCCAGCCGGGGGAGAAGGACTGTTGTCACACGTCATTTGTCCTATCTCGCCTCTTCGTCAAAGCGGCGGCGTGGACTCAGAATAAAGCAAAGCCCTGTGTGATGACTTTTTACTTAGAGCAGAAATATGATTGAAGCCAACTCGCATCTATTAAAAGTCTTGAAGCTACTCTCTCTTGATGTCGTAAGAGCGGACATTTCTGCATTAGACACAGCGCTTATTTATCAAGTGTGACCTTGTGTGCTTAAGAAGTCCACTAATGCGCCTGAATACACAATAACATTGTTGCTTATGCACTTACATACCTCACATTTCATTATATATTCTCTTTAACAGTGATTCTCAATCTGTGGTACGTGTACCACTAGTGGTACACCAAAGAATCACTGAATTAAGTGATTAGAGTTATTTTCCTATATGTAAAAGGTTACTGTTCAAATTGATGTATAAAACCTCTGCCTTGTTTTAATGAATACTTAAGCCTACATAGCTACTGTATTTTAATGTTAGTCATTATGGTTGTACTTGGAGAGCCAAGTGTTTTCTGAGGTGGTACTTGGGGGGGAAAATTTTGAGAACTATATAACACAGACAACTTGGATATACTGACTTGCTACCCAAGAATGCCTTTAAGGCACGCCCCCAATATTGTTGTCTGGTTGGAAATCGGGAGAAATCCGGGAGAATGGTTGCCCCGGGAGATTTTCGGGAGGGGCACTGAAATTCGGGAGTCTCCTGGGAAAATCGGGAGGGTTGGCTCCGTACTTCTCCCTACGTCCGTGTACCACTCCATACAGCAGCGTTTTAAAAAGTCGTAAATTTTTCTTTTTGAAACAGATACCGATAATTTCCGATATTACATTTTAAAGCATTTATCGGCCGATAATATCGGCAGTCCGATATTATCGGACATCTCTACATGTAGTACATCAGTATCCACAGTGATGGGCAAGGTACTTAGAAAACATAGTAAGCTACGAGTTACACTCGATTAAATGTAGCTAAGCTACAGGGGAAGCTTTACCTGGAGTATTGTAGCAAGCTACACTACAAGCTACACGGCAAAAGTAGCTTGCCACATCAAAGCTACATTTGTAACGACATTTATATCTATGGACCCACGTGTACAGGTATAATATCAATGTTAATGTAACTGAGAATGTACAAATGATACAAATGAAATAAGGGTCCATTACTATTAACCAGAGGTGGGACCAAGTCATTGCTTTGCAAGTCACAAGTAAGTCTCAAGTCTTTGCCCTCAAGTCTCGAGTCAAGTCCCGAGTCAAGACAGGCAAGTCCCGAGTCAAGTCCAAAGTCAAGACTAGAAAGTCTCAAGTCAAGTCCCAAGTCCTGCATTTTGAGTTTCGAGTCCTTTCAAGTCCTTTTAACCACAGACTAATATTTTTACACAGATTGTGTATGCTTTTAAAACGCTGTATTTATTTATTAAAACAAGTGCATTTGAAATTGCAGGAAAAAAAAAATAGTGCTGACATTGCAATTCATAATAGCACTATTAACCAGTCATTTTAATAGTTTAAACAATTTTAAACATTTAACTCATTCCTTTACAGAATAAACACATTTGCAAAAACAAACATTAACATACTATTGGTTGTATTTTATGAAAATAACATTACCACAAAGTTGAGAAGGAGCAAAGATCTTCAATATTTGTATGTGAGAATCACAAAGAAATCTTCTGGGGGAGGATGACACCCCTACAGGGGTTTGGTTTACAAACTTTCAGCCCCACCTAAAACAAAATTCACCAGCCGCCACTGATTATGATGCATTCTCATTTTAGGCAAAGTATAAGACAATACTTTCTTAACAGTATAATTGTAACCAGGAATAAGTCTTCAAGTAACAATATTCAAATACTAACGTTGTTGGGTAAGACATAATTTGGTTTTATTCTGAATCCAGTGAAACAGATTGGTGGTTTTAGCTGATATAAAGACTTTCAGGTGTTTATATATGTTTAAGTATTTGGCAGACGCTTTTATCCAAAGCGACATACATAAAAAATAGATATAAAACAATCACTGTAAACATTATCATTTAAGGGAAGAATGTAATACAAAATATCAATACAAAGTGTCAAGACAGAATAAACTCTCTGCTGCTGCAGCAACAGAGTTACAGTGTATAGGTCCCTAAAATATATAGATATCTATTCATACATTGTTTATGTAGGATATACGCATGTATATATAATCTAATCATATTGTTTCTTCAACTTAAAAATAGCTGACCGTTTTTTTCCCCTTTCTCTGGGCTTATATTCCCAGTTTTGATCTCGGACGTCTGGTCACTTATAGCATATAATAATATTATATTACTGTTAAGCAAACTATGAATAATAAAAACGCCAAAACATGTGTCCGTTATCATAGCTACACGTATGACAAAAAAACGCGTGAAAATCAGTGGTATTCAGTGAGGTAAGATGAATTAAATGCTCTGACAGTTCATTGCTCCTGCCAAATGAATTGCACTGAGTGGAGCGGATCACCACTCCAAGATGGCGGCTCCGCGTCTCGTCTGCGCCAGTAGGCAGTAGCGCTCAATGTTGCGTACCCTTATAAGATGTCTATGGTTATAACGTTAGCAGTGAGTTTACAGCCTCACTGATTTAACTACACAGCAAATAAAAGTCACGTTACTTAGCCAATAAACGTTATCTTACATTCAAAACTTACCCTTCTTTGTGCAACTTCAAATGTCGAACGAAGTTGGAAGTTGTTGCGTCTCCGTCTGTAATATTCGAACTGCGTGATTTGCATACAGCAATTCGTTTTTTGTTGACCAAGTCGTAGTTTTTATACCCGAACGAAACCAACTTTGGCATAATTGTTTCTCACTGCCGCATTGTTTGACAACTCATGTTCGGTGGTTGTCCTGCAATTTGATTGGATGAGAGCTGTGTGATGAAAACAACGTAGATCTAATTTGATTGGCTGTTGTACTGACAGCACACCAGCTGACAAGCAGCACACACGCTTATAGACACAGACGTATAAAATGAAAGATACGGAGTGCTCCCAAATAACTTTTTAAGGTTTGGGTTTTGGGGAAAGTAGCAAGTCATGTCAAGTCAAAAGCCTCAAGTCCAAGTGAAGTCACAAGTCATTGATGTTAAAGTCTAAGTCGAGTTGCAAGTCTCTTTACATTTTGTCAAGTCGAGTCTAAAGTCATCAAATTCATGACTCGAGTCTGACTCGAGTCCAAGTCATGTGACTCGAGTCCACACCTCTGCTATTAACTATCTGTCATGTAGCTGGGGACACCCTACAACTACCTCTAGGGGTCCCCACACCCCACTGTATGTATTTAGTTTGCATTTTCTTTGGCCTATAATGTTACTCTTTTTTTCTGCCTACAGTAGAAAAACAGCATCTATCTATATCTTGACAAAAAAAAACGAACGATGACTCATGTGTTGTTTGGGAACAGTTGGTAATGGTTATGTACAGTAAAACTTTTCATGAACTCAACTCACCTTAATGTGTGTTCCTAAATTTGTGTTCCACGTCTTCGATGAAGAGAGCACTTATGATTTTGGTTTACAGAGTAAACAACTAAAAACTAAGGTTTGGGTATTGTTTTTTTCTAAACACATACATTTGCCAATTATAGTGGGTTTCCTGCACGTCATCAACATCACTAAAAGAAAAATCTAATCTGCGGGAGAGAATTCCTCTGCCATTTTCAAGTATATATTTTTTTGAGTCGTCAGCTTGAAGTGTCCCTCTATCTCTGACTTTCTCGTTGTTGTGTGAGTGTGTGTGTGTGTGTGTGTGTGTGTGTGTGTGTGTGTGTGTGTGTGTGTGTGTGTGTGTGTGTGTGTGTGTGTGTGTGTGTGTGTGTGTGTGTGTGTGTGTGTGTGTGTGTGTGTGTGTGTGTGTGTGTGTGTGTGTGTGTGTGTGTGTGTGTGTATGATTTTCATCCTGTCTTCAAAGCTTTGGTCTGCAGCAGTACATCAACTTCCCTACCCACTGTAAAGGACACACACTTGATCTGGTTTGCTGTTCAGGTGTAAATGTTGTCAATGCCATTTCCAATTCACTACCTTACTCCGATCACCTGCTAGTAACTTTTACTGTCAAATTAAGTTTTTCTACAATTTCTTTTCCCCGCAATATCTGTTTTCGCAAAATCAAGGACATCAACTCTGACACTCTTTCCACCGCCATTGACAGCCTCCTCAACAGTGACTCTCTTCCCTCTCCCGATGAACTGATCACCTACTACAACAATAATCTTCATCATCTACTGGACATGCTGGCTCCAGAAGCGTCTCTTTCACCAACTCTGCACCCTGGTTTACTCCCACACTCCGCAAGTTAAAATCAAAGAGACGCCAACTTGAAAGTCTTTACAAAAAAACTGGTCTCACTGTACACAAGGACATCTACATCCAACACTTTCAACACTACAAAGACTGCCTAAACAACACCAAATCATCCTACTACACAACTTTAATCAGTTCTATTGAAGGCAACTCCAAGACACTTTTTTCTATTCTTGGAAAAATTTCAAATCCTCCGCACTCACTTCCCTCTCATATGGCCTCAATTTCTTTTTGTTGTTCCCTAATGCAATTTTTTATTTCCAAAATCACCCAGATTCACCAACAACTTCCTTCTTCTTCTCCCTCATCCATTCATTTTCTAGTTTTTCACTGCCTTCTCAGTTGGACATCACTGCACTTATCCGTCAATCCAAGCCATCCACCTGTCTTTTAGATCCCCTCCCTACTGCTTTGGTGAAAGTCTGCCCCGCCTCACTGATCCATCTCATCACCAATATCATCCATTCTTCTCTCACTACTGGAATTGTTCCCTCTGCTTTCAAAACAGCAGCCATAACACCAATTTTGAAAAAACCAGGCTCAGATCCAAATAATTTTAATAATCTTCGTCCAATTTCAAATCTGCCATTCATCTCAAAAATCCTTGAAAAAACTGTCTCCTCCCAACTTCACTCCCACCTACAGTTAAATAACCTATATGAACAATTCCAGTCTGGTTTCCGCCCCCTGCACAGCGCTGAAACAGCACTAAAAATCACAAACGATCTCCTCCTGGCAGCTGATTCTGGTCTTCTCACTATCCTAATCCTCTTAGATCTCACTGCAGCCTTTGACACCATTTCACACACTGTCCTCCTCCATAGATTGCACAGTATTAGCATCACAAGCACACTCCTTCACTGGTTTAGGTCATATCTCTCCGACCGCACTCAGTTTGTTCAACTCCGTTCATTCAAATGCCCTCCGTCTACCGTTTCCTCTGGTGTCCCCCAGGGCTCTGTTCTTGGTCCCCTGCTTTTTATCATTTACATTCTTCCCGTGGACAATATTTTCCATAAATTTAAAATACATTTTCACTGTTATGCGGATGACACCCAGCGCTACATCTCAACCAAACCAACTTCCTCTCTTCCTCCTTCCTCCCTTACAGACTGCCTCAGTGAACTCAGGCAGTGGTTCTCATCCAATTTCCTTCAACTCAATAGTAATAAAACCGAAATCTTACTTGTCGGTACAAAAACCATTCTCGCCAAAACCAACAGCTTGTCCATTACTCTCTGCAATTCCTCTGTCTCACCCTCCTCCCAAGTCAAGAGTCTGGGTGTCATCCTCGACAGCACACTCTCCTTTCAAGCCCACATAAACAGCATTAACCGGTCTGCTTACTTTCATCTTCGGAACATTAATCGTCTTCGCCCATCCCTTACCCCACATACTGCTGCCATACTAGTCCATAGCCTGGTCACCTCTCGCCTGGACTACTGCAACTTTCTCCTGTTTGGTCTCCCTCACAAGTCACTTCACAAACTTCAGCTTCTCCAGAACTCTGCAGCCCGGATAATCACCAGAACCCCTTCAATCCAGCACATCACCCCTGTTCTGCAGCAACTCCACTGGCTACCCATCAAACATCGTATCCACTTTAAAAGAATTCTCCTCACTTTCAAAGCCATCCATAACCTCTCTCCATCATATCTCTCTGACCTGATCCATGTCGCCACGTCCTCACGTTCCCCAAGATCCTCTTCATCCATCCATCTCACTGTCCCTTTATTTAAACTGTCCACAATGGGTGCCCGAGCTTTGAGCCGCTCTGCCCCACATCTTTGGAAATCTTTACCACCAGACCTTCGTAACTTAGATTCAATATCCCTCTTCAAATCAAGACTCAAAACACACCTATTCCTGACTGCTTATTCCTTGTAATCATCTTTTCTTCTCTATCTTTGTTGTTGTTGTTGTTGTTGTTTATCCAATTTGATTTTATTGTTTTGATTGTGTACGGTGTCCTTGAGTGCCCAGAAAGGCGCCTTATAAATAAAATGTATTATTATTATTATTATTTAGCTAACTAGTTTCGATGCCATGCTTTATCTTGCCTCTGATTGGCCAGTCCGTAACGTTTCGCCCTAACGTTAGCCAATTGTGACCCATTATACGAACACCAACCATCCATCCATCCATCCATCCATTTTTCTACCGCTTATTCCCAATCATCATGTATTTTCTCCGTATGTATGGATATTGTCATTAATCCAGGTCATTGCATTTTCCCCATATTTCTTTGGGCCTGGATTTGCAGTTCATGTTCTCTCTTTGTAGCTTGTAGCTTTAGTGTAAGCCACCTAGCTACAAAAAAAGCTACTAATAAAAAAAGGAGCCAAGCTACTGGAAAACGTAGTTAAGCTACGTAGCGTAGCTACATGCAGCTTGTTACTGCCCATCACGGAGTGTCCATCTATATATGTTCTACCACTTGTCCCTTTCAGGGTCGAGGGAGGCTGGAGCCTATCCCAGCTGAATTCGGGCGGAAGGCAGTGTACAACCTGGACAAGTCACCACCCTATTGCAGGGCCAACACAGACAGATGTGGAATTACATTTTGGAATGGCTTAAGCAAAGAAGTCAAACAACGTACTAATACAATCCAGTTCAAGAGGCTGCTCAAACAACTTGTGTTTACAAAATCCGGGAAAAGGAATTTTGATAAAGGTCCTGAACTATATTGAAAATGAGAATCAAAATGTAACCGAATTGTGAGGTGCCCAAATATTCCCACCTCCACTGTATAAAGCAGTGGTTCTCAAATGGGGGTACGCGTACCCCTGGGGGTACTTGAAGGTATGCCAAGGGGTAAGTGAGATTTTTTTTTAAATATTCTAAAAATAGCAACAATTCAAAAATCCTTTATAAATATAAATAAAAACCTATCTTTTTTTCCAAATAGTTCAAGAAAGACCACTACAAATGAGCAATATTTTGCACTGTTATACAATTTAATAAATCAGAAACTGATGACATAGTGCTGTATTTTACTTTATCTCTTTTTTTCCAACCAAAAATGCTTTTCTCTGATTAGGGGGTACTTGAATTTAAAAAAAATTCACAGGGGGTACATCACTGAAAAAAGGTTGAGAACCACTGGTATAGAGGGCTTAGGGTTTTCTACTTTTCCCGCAATGCATTGCCGGTGGCCTCTATGGTAAGCTTTGTTTGCAAACACACGTATTGTTGTTGATCATTCATCCATTTATACTAATAACGCCGGCAACATGTGAATGGAGTTATATTTGTGTCTTAAGTTTGAGGTCACAAAGCCAGATTTTGAAAACAGAAGAATATATTTTGCATGCACAAACATATTTTGAAAATAAATTTAACTCAAGTGAAACAAAAATGTTTGGGTGAATAAAAATGTTTTTTGTGCACAAAAAAAGTGTTTGCATGTTTACTAACATCCATATCCATCCTGATTGGCTGCTTGATGTCCAATTACATTGCTTGTTACGTTATCCCAAAAAGCGTTAGTTTGTGCCTGAAGGAGGCAATTGTGTGCCAATTCAGCGTCTGCATCTTTCAAAAGGATCCAGCCCATGCAGTCGAAGAAGTGTGGATCCTGGAGAGTCCTCCAGCCGCAGCTGGAGCAATGAGAATTGGGACGGTCTAGCCTTCACAAATGTTTCCCCCATCTTTTTCCATTTTCAATCCTTTTTTTAAAAATGCTCCAGGGAGCCACTAGGGCGGCACTAAAGAGCCACATGCGGCTCGAGAGAGGCGGGTTGCTGACCCCTGCCCTGGGTACTAGTTTTCCTAGTAAATATCCTCCTAAATCAGGGGTGGGCAATTAATTTTTACCGGGGGCCGCATGAGCTACCCGAGCACTGCTGGAGGGCCACATCGACAATATTTCAATTAAATTTTGCTCAATATTATTTTTGATATATACCGTAAGATAAATAATAATAATAATAATAATAATAGTAATACTTCAACATAGTGTGTGTAACAGCATTCCATGACTAATATATATAAATTAACATTAATAATAAATGACAGTAAAATAAGCACACGTATGACTGAGGAGTCATAGTGTAACTTTGTGTGGTGTTTGAGTTGTCCGACTTTTTGTGTGGCCTTAAACGCACCAGTGGTTTAGTGCTATGCGTGTTGGTGACAGATGACAAGTTGGTTTTGGCCTGGTTTATACGGCAGAAAATGACTAGTTTTTCGAGATAGAATTGTTTTACTCATGTTTTTGGTGTGGTTATGTCCGAATATAAACAGTTTTGTTCAATAAAGTGATCGATATAATTCCTGGCCTCGAAGCATCTCGATAGACGTTACAATAATTGAACGGTGTTCAATTGAACGGTGTTGACGAACACCATTAGGGCCGCTTGTTGTCACTGTCACTCAAAGTTGCATTGCAAAATTCCATAGAATAAATATGTTTATTTTGTTTATAATTCAGATGGGATTTGATTTGGTGCGCGGCATATACTTGCTGCGCGCAGCGGACGCTTGAGCAGTGCGCAATTGCGCAGGCACGCACCTTAGGTGAGGGGACGTTGCTTTGCAGTTCATGTGTTGTTGAAAACACGGCATTCCTCATCAACTTTTCTCTTTTTGGCGTCTCGGGTGTAAACCGTGCATCACTTGTCGCTGCATGTGCACGTTCACTCGCAGGTTACACACGGACACACGCCCATAAATAATACTTTTCAAAATAAAAGCAGCACAGTTGTATTGCGCGCAGGACATAGATGTTTTTTCAACTTTATTTTGTAATTGCAGTTGTTCACATTCACTCACAATCACGCATACGTCCACACGGAAGTAATACAAATAACGATTTTCAAAACAAAAGCAGCACCGTTGTATTGCACACTCGACATAGATACTTTTTAAAATGTATTTTGTAATTTATAATTGGCCTCACGCGGGCCGGACAGGGACGCACAAAAGGCCGGATGCGGCCCGCGGGCCGCAGAATGCCCAGGTCTGTCCTAAATGCTACTGGTAAAAGGAAGACAAAACCACAAATCCTACCACAAAATTCAAAGCAGCAGCAGTGTGGAAACAAGTGCCTTTTACGTAAGAGTGCACATAACAAACAGCCGCCCGTCATGGTGGCTGCAGCAGCAGGCAGCAGCTGGAGACCACACCCAGTCTGTCTCAGCAGAGGCATCAAATATGTACGTGCTGAGCAGCCTCCAGCACCAGCACACAGGCGAGTACTCAGTCGTACAACTCGCAATGGATGTTTCCCATCACGCAGCTCAATCAGCCACCCAATGATTCATTTCACAGACACTCGGGTAATTATAGGAGACTGCTCTTCACCTCTGGGGATGAAACTGTGAGAGAGGGAACGAGAGAGAGCGGCCAGGGCGTGTGGGGTGTGGAGTGTGGACGACAGAGTGAGGAATGAGTGAGTGAAAACAAAAGAGAGGCGGAAGATGGAGTGGGAGATGTGAAGGAATCCATTTAACAGGTGTCAATGGCCTTGTTGGAGAGGGAAACACATTTTCCTCCGCAGACTCCTAAATGAAGCAAATCACTGATGTGGGAGCGCCCGACAAACCATTTACAACCAAATGTGACAACAGACGAACAAAAACACTGAAAAATACACACCATGTGACCTTTTGGGGCGCGGTGTAAGAAAGAAAAAAAAGAGTATGACGAGGGGTGTGAATAGAGATGCATGAGCAGGGAGAAAAAGAGCTTGTGAAGGACGCAGCTGAAGTCAAGTGTAAAAGCGCCATCTAATGGAGAAACCCAGGGATGCTACAAATATCACTACTTTCAAACCCAGTGTAAGGTTCAGGTGCAGTTTGTGAGAGAGTGAATGAAGAGGGGAGTACAGTAGGTGGTAGAGACAAACATATTCAATAGTCTTTAGCGAGGGCAATGAAGTGTACAGAATATCGACCCGGGTGACAGTGTAAGTATAGCATTGCTTGCATGGAGCTCGGTCAACACAAACGTGGTTATGGCAACTGTTTCAATTGCTGAGCAGGTTCAAACAAGCGTTGAAATAAAGAATTCTCATTGATTTTTGTGCACGGTTTGGTTTAGGCACGCTTAGTTAGCTTGCTGCTGATACTCAAGTGGTTGTTCATGGCGGATAAAACGATAAGATTGTATCAGTTTGCCAACCCTCCCTGAAAAAACAGAATGTCCCGTCGTACCACCAAAAGTAATGTACTTTTTACCGTACTATATATAGTGAGAATTTTAAGTACTTTGCAAAATGTTGATGGAATTATATATACAGGTATATATATATATATATATATATATATATATATTAAGGGTGTGGGGAAAAATCGATTCAAATTCGAATCGCGATTCTCACGTTGTGCGATTCAGAATCGATTCTCATTTTTTTTAAATCAATTTTTATTTATTTATACATTTTTATTTTTTTTAATTTTTTTTATTATTTTTTTTAAATTAATCAATCCAACAAAACAATACACAGCAATACCATAACAATGCAATCCAATTCCAAAACCAAACCCGACCCAGCAACACTCAGAACTGCAATAAACAGAGCAATTGAGAGGAGACACAAACACGACACAGAACAAACCAAAAGTAGTGAAACAAAAAGGAATATTACCAACAACAGTATCAATATTAGTTACATTTTCAACATAGCAGTGATTAAAAATCCCTCATTGACATTATCATTAGACATTTATAAAAAATAAAAAAGAAGAACAATAGTGTCACAGTGGCTTACACTTGCATCGCATCTCATAAGCTTGACAACACACTGTGTCCAATATTTTCACAAAGATAAAATAAGTCATATTTTTGGTTCATTTAATAGTTAAAACAAATGTACATTATTGCAATCAGTTGATAAAACATTGTCCTTTACAATTATAAAAGCTTTTTACAAAAATCTACTACTCTGCTTGCATGTCAGCAGACTGGGGTAGATCCTGCTGAAATCCTATGTATTGAATGAATAGAGAATCCTTTTGAATCGGGAAAAAATTGTTTTTGAATCGAGAATCGTGTTGAATTGAAAAAAAATCGATTTTGAATTGAATCGTGACCCCAAGAATCGATATTGAATCGAATCGTGGGACACCCTGTCACGACTTGGTCCTTGGCGTGGATTGTTTTTCCGTGGTGCAAAGCAACTTAACTGGACATGACGTGCAGGTGAGGACATGTTTTAATATTTAAACTCAAAAGGCTCAAAAGGGTATAAACAAAAGGCGCTCACAGCGGAGGTAAAAAAAAACTTGACTAGGAAAACAAAAGGCGCGCACAATGGCGGAGAACTATGAACATTAAACAAAAACTTACGTGACAAGGAACTGTGAACATGGCATGAAGAAGCGTGATCATAAAGGGTGCAGAGCATAAATGTGGAGCATGAATGTGATGTCGCCAGGACGAACAACAGAAACAGAAAATCTTATATAGTGACATGATAAGTGAAAACAGGTGCGTGACTAACCGTGAACAGGTGCGTGACATGACAATGTGAACCAGGTGAAACTAATGGTTGCTATGGTGACAAAGCAAGGGAGTGAAGACAAGAACTAAAAAGTGTCCAAAAACCAACCAAAACAAAAACAAGATCAACACAGACATGACAGAGCCCCCCCCCTTACGGACAGATCCCAGATGTCCAAAACAAACAAAACAAGGCAGGATCGAGAGTCATGGGAGGGCGGGAGGGGGACATGGCCGTGGGTCGCCAGACCAGGTGTCCCCGAATCCACCGGGGAAGGATCAGGTGGCGGCGACGCGTAGACCGCCGCTGTACCTGACGAGGTGGGCGACCCGGGAATGGCCATATCCATGGCCGATGAGGAGGTGGGCGCACTTGGCGTGGCGGACGACCAGGCAGTGGCCACCTTCGTGGCAGACGAGGAGGCAGGCGTGTCGTCATCATGGCAGGCGGCGAAGCTTGGCGTGGCGCGTCAGGCGGCGAAGCTTGGCGGGTCTTGGCGAGGGTCTTGGTCTTGGCGTGGGTCTTGGTCTTGGTGTGGGTCTTGGTCTTGGCGGGGGTCTTGGTCTTGGCGGGGGTCTTGGTCTTGGTCTTGGCGAGGGTCTGGGTCTTGGTCTTGGCATGGTTGGTCTTGGTCTTGGACTTGGCGTGGTTGGTCTTGGTCTTGGACTTGGCGTGGTTGGTCTTGGACTTGGCATGGTTGGTCTTGGACTTGGTCTTGGTGTGGCGGTGCTTGGACTTGGTCTTGGTTTGGGGGTGCTTGGTTTTGGCATGGAGCTGCGACTGGCGGCACTGGGCGTCGTGGAGCTGCGACTGGCGGCACTGGGCGTCGTGGAGCTGCGACTGGCGGCACTGGGCGTCGTGGAGCTCCGACTGGCGGCACTAGGCGTCGTGAAGCTGCGACTGGCGGCACTAGGCGTCGTGAAGCTGCGACTGGCGGCACTTGGCGTCGTGAAGCTGCGACTGGCGGCACTTGGCGTCGTGAAGCTGCGACTGGCGGCACTTGGCGTCGTGAAGCTGCGACTGGCGGCACTTGGCGTCGTGAAGCTGCGACTGGCGGCACTTGGCGTCGTGAAGCTGCGACTGGCGGCACTTGGCGTGGAGCAGGTACTGGCGGCGCTTGGCGTGGAGCAGGTACTGGTGGCGCTTGGCGTGGAGCAGGTACTGGTGGCGCTTGGCGTGGATCAGGTACTGGTGGTGCTTGGCGTGGTGGGGCTTGGCGTGGAGCTGGGCGTGGAGCAGGTGGAGGTGGCCTAGCTGGAGGCTGTGGCTTGGCAGGTCGAAAGACTGGTGGTGGGGGCCGTGCTGGTGGCTGTGGCTTGGCAGGTCGAAAGACTGGTGGTGGTGGTCGTGCTGGGGGTTGTGGCTTGGCATGACGAAATTCAGGTGGTGGTGGCCGAGCTGGAGGCTGTGGCTTGGCATGGTGAAGCTGACCCACCCCACCTGAACAATTCCCAGCCCTAGCCCCCCCCTCAAGGAGCGGATCCCAGACGCGCTCCCCGCGGTCTGGAACCGTCTTTTGGGGTGGGTGGAGGGAGGTCGGAAGGGGGGCAGAATCCTCCCCTCCAAACTGTCCAAAAGTCTCTCTTTTTCTACCTGGGACTTTGAGTGAGAATTTTTTTTTTGTGACATGGGCGTGACTTGAGTCCTGGGGGGCGGGACATGGAAACTGGGTGACTGTGATTGACATGCTCTTATTTCTAAAAACATGTTTTGATAGTGCTCTATCTTGGACTTAGAGTCTTTTGCTGGGGGCGGATGATAAGAAGAAAAAGAGTTCAGAAAAAAAAAATCCTGGTCTGTGATGTCATCCCGGGGAAGCCGGGCAGGCTGCGGCCCATCCCGCCCGGAGGGGGAGGAGCTTGCAGGAGCGCCGCGTTCTGTCCGCTCACCTTCCCTGACGTCCTCGGTCTGGAGCGGCGCTTCCGGGACTGCGGTGACGCAGCGCTATCCTCGGACCAAATGGAGCTAATCGGAATTAGCTTGCCATTTGGCCCCCACATCAAATCTCGGTCCCCCATGGCACCTAGCGCTTCCCACCTTCCTTCCTCCATCAGCCAAGTTGCTTGCGGAAAAACGGATTGCTGGCGACATCTGTCACGACTTGGTCCTTGGCGTGGATTGTTTTTCCGTGGTGCAAAGCAACTTAACTGGACATGAAGTGCAGGTGAGGACATGTTTTAATATTTAAACTCAAAAGGCTCAAAAGGGTATAAACAAAAGGCGCTCACAGCGGAGGTAAAAAAAAACTTGACTAGGAAAACAAAAGGCGCGCACAATGGCGGAGAACTATGAACATTAAACAAAAACTTACGTGACAAGGAACTGTGAACATGGCATGAAGAAGCGTGATCATAAAGGGTGCAGAGCATAAATGTGGAGCATGAATGTGATGTCGCCAGGACGAACAACAGAAACAGAAAAGCTTATATAGTGACATGATAAGTGAAAACAGGTGCGTGACTAACCGTGAACAGGTGCGTGACATGACAATGTGAAACAGGTGAAACTAATGGATAGATATATATATATATCTATATATATAGATAGATATATATAGATATATATATATATATATATATATATATATATATATATAGATATATAGATATATAGATGTATATACATAATTAATATAATTAATGTGTGGCAGGGCACTTTATATGAAAACGTGTTGCCAAATCTTCCCTGCTCTGTCACCAAGGAGAGAATCAAATCTAATTAAATCAAAACACGTAAACACAAATAAATAAATGTAAATAAAAACAATAGAATTAAGTAAAATGTAAATGCAAGTGTAGTTATAAAAAACTACAACAACACAACACTCATATATATATAAAGTATACAGTATATATATATATATATATATATATATATATATATATATATATATATATATATATATATATATATATATATATATATATATATATATATATATATATATACATACAGTAAAAAGTAAAGTAATGAACTGTAAAAACGACGACTGTAAATTTTACGGTAAAGAAAAATGATCGCTCCGTTGCCAGCATTTTACTGTAAAAAGAACAGTGGTAGCGTTTTTCAATTTACAGTAACCCTGCAAATTTTACAATACGGTGGAATTCTGGTGAGTGCGCCGCCATTTTCTAGTACCTTAAAAAAATATTTGTAGTATGTTATGTCTTTACAAATATGATTTACAAAAAAACATTTGGGAACTCGTGGGGTGTCAAATATTTGTGTCAAAACCTGCGACCCAACTTTGTTGCTTGTGGCTATTATTTTTTTTACATGAAATGTCTCACAGAAAATACTGCAACGTCAGGGTGCTTAGCTGAATCAACATGAAATGTAATATCTACCTTTGGGCCAACAAGAAAAGCATGTTTGAGAAATTTGAGCAAGAGTTTTTTCTTGCCCTGACGTGGGATGTCGTTGTGGCTTGTGCAGCCCTTTGAGACACTTGTGATTAAGGGCTATATAAATCAAATTTGATTGATTGATTGATTGATTGATCTCGCGGGCCAGATGAAACCTGTTTACGGACCGTACGTTTGACACACTATCCTTTCCAAAAAATATATGTATATAATAATGAAATCAGCAATGTGGTGAAGCCGCAATATTTGAAGCACAATGCGGCGAGGGAGTATTGTATTGACAATAACCAGACCTTTGAGTCGTCCACAATAGACAATAACTAAAAATGAACATCATCTAAGAGAATAATATAAAATATATTTTGAAAATATATTTAAAAATAAAAAAAACCTAACAGATAAAAAGTAACAGATTAAAAGTTAGGATTATCTCACAATGTAAATAATGACGTTTTAAGTGTGTACGTGTGACGGAGGCCAGCAGGTGCGGCTGTGCCAAGTGTACGAGGCAGGTCACTCCCTGACACCTTAAGAGCTCGCGGTGGACAACAATTTCACAGCTCAGGCTTTTAGTTAGGTGCATAGCGCACTCAACTCTCATCGGAGGACCCAGATTGGAGCCCTGGGCGGAATGTAAGGAGCGGCATTCAATACTGGGGTCATTCTATCCAAAAGAGGGGGCCACAAAATCATTTTACGGGCATGTGAAAAAATGAAGACAACCTATGGTGTTTATGCTGTATGAAAACTGGCCACATTGAGATGTTTTTGTAAAACAACAGCTTCCACACCACCTGCCTCCCTATGCAACACGTCTACTTCTAAGGCTGGTCCTCCTCCCCCCCATCCCCCGTCTTGCATGCCTGGCAAACATTCCCCCATCCTCGTTGTGTGACTCTATTTTTCTACGGGCGCCTTCACAATTGTGATGCTTTGTTGGAGAATATCAAGGCCATGGAGAGCAGGTGCCGGGTGCATTGTGACAAGCGCAATTTATCGGCTGCTGCCAAGCAGGGGGAAGTCGTTCAATAATGTGCTAGGAAAGATTAATCCTTCTGCACAAATACCAAACGCGGGACTGGGGCTCACAGGACGCGGTGCCAGAGCTAATTTAAACATGCAGGACGACCTCCACCACAGTAGTTAGTTGTAAAATAGCGAAATATTTGCATCCCACATCCATTTAATTACACTTAATCTCTGTAGCGTGATATCAGATCATAAATCAAAGAGTGCCGAGCTACCACAAAGGCCATACGTTACAGCTTTGGACACTTTGCTATAATTTGTTCTGGAGGCGATGCAGTTGTGACTTTGAGCGCAGGAAAGGTCAAGACAAGACAAATGAATTGCCAGCGAGCATCAGGCTTTTGTAGCTTTCACCTCACCTGTAGATATAAATAACATCCTACCGCACAAAGCGCGCGAGTGTTGGCCACAGAAAGATGACAAGTCGCAGTTCTTCTGGAAGTGCTTCATTGACAGGCAACATTGCACTAAGACAAAGTAAATACATACTTTAAAAAGATAGGATTTATTTTTAATTGATGGCCAATGATTTTTCGGTTTTGAAGACCAATACAAGTCCAAACTAATTAATTGAAGGATGTGGGAACCACATTAATACGAGCCAGTGTAGGTGAGAATATGGGGAAAAAACACATATTGTGATTAGAGATGTCCGATAATGGCATTTTTGCCGATATCCGATATTCCGATATTGTCCAACTCTTAATTACCGATTCCGATATCAACCGATACCGATATATACAGTCGTGGAATTAACACATTATTATGCCTAATTTTGTTGTGATGCCCCGCTAGATGCATTAAACAATGTAACAAGGTTTTCCAAAATAAATCAACTCAAGTTAGGGAAAAAAAGGCCAACATGGCACTGCCATATTTATTATTGAAGTCACAAAGTGCATTATTTTTTTCAACATGCCTCAAAACAGCAGCTTGGAATTTGGGACATGCTCTCCCTGAGAGAGCATGAGGAGGTTGAGGTGGGCGGGGTTGGGGGGGAGGGGGGTGTATATTGTAGCGTCCCGGAAGAGTTAGTGCTGCAAGGGGTCCGGGTATTTGTTCTGTTGTGTTTATGTTGTGTTACGGTGCGGATGTTCTCCCGAAATGTGTTTGTCATTCTTGTTTGGTGTGGGTTCACAGTGTGGCGCATATTTGTAACAGTGTTATTGGCGCTCTGGACTTCTCCCTACGTCCGTGTACACAGCGGCGTTTTAAAAAGTCATGAATTTTACTTTTTTAAACCGATACCGATAATTTCCGATATTACATTTTAAAGCATTTATCGGCCGATAATATCGGCAGTCCGATATTATCGGACATCTCCAATTGTGATACAGGTGACCAAGCAAATAACTATTAGAATTAGTGTGGTAACAGTTCACCTATTCCTCCTAATATATCAAATGTATTGTCACTATACGCACGTACAATGAGATTGAAAGCAGCTTCTTCTCTGGTGCAGACATGCAATAGAAAACAGCAACAACAAAAAATGAAAAAGGGTACAATTGGAATGAAAAACGGGATAAGGAATAACAGGTGTATTGTTCTGACTATAAACAATGTGGAAAAAGTTGCATAGCAGTGTGGATTATTCAGGGATATGAGCACCCTTAGAGGGAAAAAAGAACATTTAAGAACGAGAAAAAAAAGAAAAAAAAAGGTTGAAAATCAAGACTACATTTCCTGCAATTAGGTGCATTCTACACTATATCTTACTTAGATTTATTCTCATCTACCAACCTCTTTTGGCTGCCCTTTTGACACTTACATGTCCTACCGTATGTATTGTACCACAGATTTGTTGGTGAATAATTTACTAACATTATTATCATTGAAAATGCCATGTAAAATTCAATAATATGCATGCAAACAACTCAGAAAACGTTTCCGATTTGGCAACTCTAACCTGTAGCCACGCCCCCTCAGGTGTTGTGATCTGTTTAAAATACATCACATCAAAAATATACCTTCTCGCTGGCTAATAATAAATACTCTAGAACTACAACTGGTTCGGAACTAACAATGTTCGGATTTTAATTAACCCAAATATGATTAGCAGCAAAGTGGACAGCCGTCAACGTCGTGGCTCGGAGAGCGAACTGAGGCAACAACAAGTACCGTATTTTTCGGATTATAAATCGCTCCGGAGTATAAATCGCACTGGCCGAAAATGCATAATAAAGAAGGAAAAAAACATATATAAATCGCACTGGAATATAAGTCGCATTTTTGGGGGAAATGTATTTGATAAAATCCAACACCAAGAATAGACATTTGAAAGGCAATTTAAAATAAATAAAGAATAGTGAACAACAGGCTGAATAAGTGTACGTTATATGACGCATAAATAACCAACTGAGAACGTGCCTGGTATGTTAACGTAACATATTATGGTAAGAGTCATTCAAATAACTATAACGTATAGAACATGCTATACGTTTACCAAACAATCTGTAGTAGCAGGTAGCATCTTTTTTTTCACAGTGCACTTCTGCCATGACCCGCCCCCGCCAAATTTTTATTGGTTGACGTGTGTGTGTGACGTTTGCTGATATACGCCTAGTCTCTTACGTGAATGAGCTAAATAATATTATTTGATATTTTACGGTGATGTGTTAAAAATGTCACACATAAGTCGCTCCAGAGCATAAATCGCACCCCCAAACTATGAAAAAAAACTGTGACTTATAATCCGAAAAATACGGTAAACTAACTCAAAGGTTAGCTAACTAGTGAACTTGTTTTGGTGCTCCTGATCATCTCCCGGTCCTGCAACTCAGTGTGGCGTTTAGGCTAGAGGAACAGAGAGTTCAACAAATGTTGTACAGATCGTATTTTTTATTGATATTTTCTTTAAAAAAACTCAGAAGTGATATTTTGACACGAAAATGAATGATTAAAAATGCGGATTTCCGCATTTTTGTGAAAATTTCACATGCTTGATTATTGCACTTTCAGTAATAAACAAATATTGCACAGATTGAATGGTTTTATCGTAATGAGTGGATATTGGACAATGAGAGTTATGATACACAGCAGTATATTGCACAGTAGTTCAGTGACAAATAATAATAATTTAAAAAATAAATTGACTCGTAACTGTTTCTTTTGGTTCTAATCCAACCTTCCTAATATCATATATGTGTATAATTGACCATCCCTGTAATTATACATTTTACAATAAGCCATGGGTCAACAACAAAAAATACCCCTAGACACTCCAACAGAGAAATACATGTGAGTCAATATTCACACATGCTTCGTTTTACCGTAATTTTGATTTAAACATGGTTTTGTGTGGCTATGGTCTTAAAAATTGATGAATCCATTGATAACGGTTTGTGGAATAGATTAGTGATTTATCAAGTATCTTGAAGCAACTAAGGAAAAAAGATTTTGATTAGTCTCAAAATAGTATAGTAGATAGTATAGTATCTAAAAATGAAACATGTTTCTTGGCATTTTTGGCTGTATAAAATATAATAGCACTTAATCATCTTAATTGATTATTGTTGTTTTTTTATATGTATCAGAATATAATCTAAACAATACCCAACTCCAGTCAATTTTAGTAGCTTTTTTTTG
This sequence comes from Entelurus aequoreus, assembly GCF_033978785.1. NCBI lineage: Eukaryota > Metazoa > Chordata > Actinopteri > Syngnathiformes > Syngnathidae > Entelurus > Entelurus aequoreus. The sequence continues at coordinate 26,794,446 of NC_084740.1, forward strand.
TTTGTCAACAAGTCTCCTTGATGTTCCATGTCATGATATTGATACTAAAATGTATGTTTGCAAGTAATGTGTACAGAAAAGAATATATGTCTGCTTAAACAGACTATTGTAACATCACGGTGCTTGTAGTTGGGAAAAAGCAGGACACTTAAGACTTAATGGTCCTTGCTGTGGACCGATGTAGAATACTAGTGCTGTGACTGTGACCGAGTCCACTGGGACGCGACTCCCCTGCACCTTACAGGACAGTTATGAGTTTTACAGCATTTTCTAATATTTCATAAGCCTTTACATTTGGTAAATCAGAGCTAAGCCTACCAAAATTAAAAATAAACACTCCCACAAGCCTCTCACTTCTAAGGTAGAATGGTGCCTCACGTTAATTTAAAAAAAAAAAGGAATAATATGGCGATATCTACATTAAATGGGATTTTTTTTTTTTAATGTATTCATTCAATACAGGAATATTACAGACCACATTGCATTGTAGTATAATGTATATTTACAGCATAATAGAGTGATATTTAATTTTTAGTAAAACAAACTATTCCCACCTACAAAACAGCATGAGCATGCCAATGACGCAACAGTGACACTTAGTGGTCACAGAAATAATTATCAAGATGAACCTCAAGAGTGTCCAAACTTCTCCCACCAAGGGCCACATAATGAAGAATTTAAAGATGCAGTTGCCACTTTATCAATATTTTCATGTTTGTTTTTAATTTGTAAAAATATTTTTTTGAAACACAGCCTTTTTAGGATTTACATTTTCAGTTTGTTTTCTAAATTGCTATAAATTGTATTTTGACAATGTTACGCTGCACTTTAGACAGCACTGCCGTAAAGTACAACATTATATCCCACAATTGTGTACAACACTGTAAAAAAAAAAAAAAAAAAAAAAAAGTCAGCGCTAAAATACTGGCAGCTCAGTCATGGTACCATTTTTCAATTTACATTAATTCTGTGTAAAAAAAACAACAACAAAAAAACACTATAAATGTTGTCGTAAAAATCTGGCGACTGACCTGCCTGAATATTACCATAAAATGTATTTATGTATGTATTCATTTATTTTCAATAGTGTCAACATTTATATTTATTTTATTGGTAATTTAATTATTCATAAATACATTCTACATAAATACAAATAAATTGTAGTAGAATTTCTGACCTTTGACCTATATTGCATGTCTAATGGGAATGTACGCTCATTTGATGTCTTTCCTATTCTGTGCCAGTGGGACAAAAGTGAATGTTAAGTCGTGCCAACCTGTCTACAGAATGTGTTGACTGTCTAAAGGATTCGAGTTGTTATGGAACAGATAGGGAAAAGATAAAAGACATTGACGCACTCGATAAGGAACGATGACGCACAAAAGACATATAAAAAATGGCAGAAGACCGGAACTCGAGAGTGATTTTGGCTTGTGTGTGTCTTGTTTGCTCCGGAGTGACATGTGGTCTGTCTGCACGGCCAACTCAATTCAACCTGCACTTCTGATAATGGGTAAATAAATTTGTTGTACTAAACTACTTTTGTTGCCTGTTTAAGCTTCGGACAATCCACTACAAATGCATAAATTACACTTTTTCCATTACTCCATATTATTATTAGACATTATTTAATAGTTTTCCTCTCCATTAGAAAATCAGTGTTTCCCACACATTCATTTATTTGTAGCGGCCCGCCACAAAAGAATTAACGCCGCCACAATTTTTTTTTTTTTTTTTTTTTTTTTTGTTCTGTCCAGCTTCTCAGGCAAATCATATACAGTAGTTGATGTAGATGCCCATATCGGCTGTTCTTTACAAAAGAGAAAAGTAGGATCAAGATTTTTGGAGCTCTTTGTTCAGTGGATCAGATGTTTGATGAAGCTTTACTTAATATCTACCACCACTACTGTTTTCTGTTTACTTGTTACTGACTGTGGCAGGACACCTCTGCCTCTTTCACTTTATGTTGCTGGTAAATAATATGGTTGTAGTAGTAGGCTAAAGTTAAATTATTTAGTATGCACTAATTAAAGGGGCAGAGCTTTAAGAGACATTTTAGCTTTTATATTTTTATAAGATACATTTTTTGTAAGAACCACAATTAATAAATATATTTCAGTGAATAACTTATTGTTCAAATCTGTATATAAATATGTACATAAAGTGTTGTAATTATATTGTAAAATGGAGGGATGGATGGATGGATGGATGGATGGACGTTTAAAACAAAACTGTTATTATTAATTAGTAAGTATACATTTTTTGAGCCTTTTTAGAGAAAATCATATCATTGTAGTAAATTATGCAAATTACTCGATGATGTCATGGTGACCACGCCCCCACCGCCACAGGTATCTTGGCAGTTTATGGGAAACACTGAAAATGGTCAAATTTAAACACACAAAGTGGAAAAAATGAGACATTTTGTAGATTAAATCAAATCTGCTTCTTCCTACTCTTTTTGGGACATGTTGAGTTGTGCAAGTGTAAACGTGATGTTTTTTTAAATGTAACTTTGTTGGACATACTTAAAATGAAAAAACAGTATACTTTTCTTATGCTCCGCTTAGAGGGAAGACACAAGTTCTACCGCTGTTACGTAACATGCATGAGAAGGTGCTCTGGTGTCAGCAAATTATGCATAATACGGATTCTACAGAGAGATAAATGTGCAACACCAAAATAGAGCACAGTTAATCAAGCAGCAGGCTATGTAAGGGAGTGAAATATGAAAGTGCTGCTTGCAAAAAGGTCGTTAGTCTCAGTGTCCCACTTGGAAACTTTTATTAAACTATCAAGTGTGGTCTACAAGCTGACTATTTTGCATACTTTTCAGTGCAAACAAAGCATTTGTATTTTGTATAGGAGCCATGAGCTATTATGTGGCTGCAAAAGACTAATAGAAGGCCTTTCAGTTCTTACTTTGGCTTCCAGTGGAATCAGGAGGTGGAAGGCAGAAGATGAGCAGCATCACTGTAGAGACTCCTATAATACATAGAGACAAGTGGTTTCAACTTATTCTAGGACAGGATGTTACTTGTACTCCATGACATTGTGTTTCATTCCAACCGCTACATTTATTTACATTTTCATTCCATTTATTTACAACTTATTGATTACTGCTTGCAAAGACACATTAGAGAGACTTCTTCCAGCGGGCACAGTCACATGACCCTGTTTCACCAATCCAACGTAAAAACCAGGGGTCCAAAGTGTGGCCTGTTGCCCATTTTGGAAATACTATGACAAAAAACATATGAATTGAAACTAAAGAGCAAACAGGTGTAAGGTAACGAGAAGATGTTGCCATGCAGGCAGTTTTGTTTTTTTTTACTTTAAAACTGTCATTGTTGAAAAACTTATAATCGAAGGATGTAGAGATTTAAGCGTTGAAAGTAAAAATTATATATATTGATATGACTTCTTTTTAACTCTTTTATGAGTGGGGGCCTTCTGGATCCCTGAGACCTTCAGTTTGATTGTTTTAAACAGTCATTGTTCAAAAAATAATAAATCAAAAGCAAAATTGTTATGTTAAGGATACAATATTGCAAATGTTTGCCATAAAAAAGGGTTTTCTTTGGAACAAAAGAAAAGGTCATAAAACAAAATAAAAACTAAAACAATGTTTGCAACATATAGAGATGAAGTTGATCTATAGATATGAAAGTGTTGAAAATTAAAAAAACATTATTATGACTTATTTTTAATACTTTTAATGACTAAGACCCTTGTAAAAAACATGTGGTAAGTTGTAGATGTTTTTTTATGTTTTAGCCGTACATATGCTAACATTAGCCCTGTTTTAATGTCATAAGTGACTGTAAAATGTGACTCTCTTGCAGTACATGCTGCTAATAAATGTCTAGTAAATATATCAGAAGATACTCACCAGTTACTCAGTACCGGTACTTGACTATTTTTTTCACTGAATACTTGTATACTCAATTATTTGAGATGACTACTTTTTTATTTTACTTGAGTCATATTATTCTAAACAGTGACGTTCAAAATACGGCCAAAGGGCCATTTGCAGCCCGCAGCTTAAGTTTTGTTGGCCTGCAACATGTTGTCCGAATAAAACCTAACAGTAAAAATGACGGAAAAAATAGCAAAAAGACGTAATGTAATGAGAAAAAAGTTAAAAATGTTATACAAAATTTGGAAAGTTTAAGTATGTCGGGGACTATTGATATTTTTAGATTTTGTAAAAAAAAAAAAAAAAAGCTACAAACAGAATTAAATATCAAAACTTAGTGTCAGTTTTGTGTTATACGTTACAAATTGTATCAATAGTTATTAGTATCAAAACTTCGGCTTTTACTCACTACATTATCTATTTGCTCTTGGTTCTGACATTTTTACTGTTGTTTTTCCCGACAATATGTTGCAGGCCAATAAAACTCGAGCTGCCGTCTGCATGTGGCCCCCTGGCCGCACTTTAGACGCCCCTGTAGTAACTTTAACTAATAGGAGTTCACTTTGTCACCTATAACACAAAGATGACCTTAAGTTGTGTCTTTAAATATGTGTAATGTTTGTTTTCAGCATGTGTTTTTACAAAATAAAAAAATATATACAAAAATTGTTATGTGGCCATTGGTGGAAAAGGTTTGGAAACCCCCGCTCTAAAGTACAGGTCATTTTACTTGATTACATTTTTTGGATACACCACCCACCTCTGTAGATACAAAAGCAGGGGTGTCAAACTCATTTTAGATGGGGGGGCCACATGGAGAAAAATCTACTCCCAAGTGGGCCGGACAGGTAATAATCACGGCACGATAACTTAAAAATAAAGCCAACTTCAGGTTGATTTCTTTATTTGAAAATAGAACAAGCACATTCTGAAATCATAATGTTGTTGGGTGGATTTTTTTTACACTTACATGTTGCGGTTAATAGTATTCTATTTGTCGTTATTTATATTTTCTGAATAAATTATGTGATAATGTTCATCAGTCAACTCATTGGTGTTAATTTTCAATCTATCAAGATTTTTAAAAAAATATCGAAATCAAATTACAGTATGTTATTTATGTAGTTTGATCATTTTCCTCAACTGGTGCACTAACATTGTGTGGTTTATTTTGTACATATGTAGCATCATCTACACAGATACAAATAATTGCTTTTGCCACATCCAGTGAACACATTTAGAACAGCAGTTTCTTTCATTGAAAATTTTCAGGTCAATTTTTATACTTAGCTATCTCATCCCGCGGGACGGATAAAACCTGTTCGCGAGCCCTTGGGCCGTACGTTTGACACCCCTGTACTAAAGGATACAAATACTGTACATACTCGCCTATAGGGGCCAATGTGTAGTAGCCAGACAGATCCAGTAGATGGCGTAGTTGCCCTTTTGTTCCGACTAATTGGCATTTTACATTAACCTCTAAAGCAGTGGTTCTTAACCTGGGTTCGATCGAACCCTAGGGGTTCGGTGAGTCGGCCTCATCGTGTAAATAAAAACTTCTCCCTATCGGCGTATTATGGATATCCCCAAACACTTTTCCCTCTAATTTTCCATCTGATTTGCAGGTGTGTAATTTGTTGTGAGTTCATGCACTGTGTTTGTGTTGTTCTTTGAACAAGGTGATGTTCATGCACGGTTCATTTTGTGAACCAGTAAAAAAACATAACTTTGTCTTGAATTAAATATATATATATTTTTTTTTCACTAAAGAAGGGTTCGGTGAAGGCGCATATGAAACTGGTGGGGTTCAGTACCTCCAACAAGGTTAAGAACCACTGCTCTAAAGGCTTAGTTGGTCACATGCGTGAACAGCACCTTTTAGCTCTTATTTCCAAAATTGTGTACACTACTGAATTGGGGTCTTATAGCCCTTAAGTCAGGGGTGTCCAAAGTGCGGCCCTGGGGCCATTTGCGGCCCGAAGCTAATTGTTTACCGGCCCGTCACACATTCTGGTAATGCTATTGCAAAGATAAAAATAAACATTAAAAAAAGTGGAATGAGGTGAAATCTAACTACAAAAAGTTGCAATGTTGACACAAAGCTGAATGCAGGCTGTTTTTTTTCTTTTGTCTATCTTTATTTTTATTTTTTTGCCATTGCTCAAAAAAAAAAAAAAAACTATGTTATATTGAATTATTGACCTATTCAAGGCTCCAGTTACTTAAAATATTTCAGTTTAAAATGCTTTATGTGGAAAATATTGCATATAATGTGTGGTTGCCATATAAATACATCAATGTTTTCTTTGACAAAAGAGCATAAAAACAAACAAAATAATAGTTCAAATGTAAAATCAACAGATAAATCTGAAGTTGATCTTGTAACTTAAGTGTTGAAAGTAAAAATAAAAGAAAAAAAATGTATCACTTCATGAGTGGGAGACCTTTTGGATCCCAAATATATTTAGTGGGATTTAAATATGTCAAAAATATTAAATAATTAAAATCAATGGTGTCCTGCATTATTGATCTTTTAGGGCCCTAATTACTAAATACCGCATATTTCAGTTTTACTTTAAAAAACAAGGTTGTCTTTGACAGAAAATACATAAAACCTTTTTTTTATGACTTTATATCAACCTGAAGTTGATATAGAGATTTACTGTAAGCGTTAAATAAATTAAAATAATAATTTGACTTATTTTTTACATTTTAATAACTAAGACCCTTTATGGTCCCTGGGGGCCCTAAAGGTAAAAAAACACAAATCTATATATTTTGTTATGGTTTGAAAATGAAAAAAATCAAAATGGCCCCCACATGCTTTAATTTTTCTGTGTGCGGCCCTCAGTGGAAAAAGTTTGGACACCCCTGCCTTATGTGGACACTTATACTGCCATCTGGTGGTGTCATAAGAGTATAACATACAATGGAATTTGGAAAAAAAAAGTGTAAAAATAAGAATTAGCATGTCACTAAACATGAAGTATACGTTTGTAACTTATGGACTAAGTACATCATATAAAAAGATGATTCTTAATTTTATTCTAATTAGGGTACAATCAGCTCAAATAGCAAAGAGAAATAATTAAAAAAAAAGCATGTAAACAAACAGCTTGGGCCTTAAGAGGTTAAAGAGTGGGAAGAAATTAAATCACAATATTAGTGATTTATTTTTCATAATATAAAAAATACAATTGTATGGCATGAAATAGGTATTTCATAGGCAAGTTTGCTACCAAATCTACCTAACAAGTGAGGCAGAAGTATATTGTTCATTGAAATTAATCACACTGTATGACTCATTCAGCATATTTATACTTTAACAGTTGTTTGGTATGTGAATTAAATGGAGGGTAACACACAGGACCTTAAGAGAGATAAATATTTGTTTTCATATGCAGCAAAAGTGGGTAATTAGCAGTTGCTCACAGTTACACCTGAGCTTCCTCTCAAGGCAGACATGTTTACCGTCAAAGAACGATAAACAAAGGTAAAATTGTTTTAAAGTCAGTGCCTTCGTCCACTTCTCTGAGCATGTATGTATATTTCTGTTCTATATACAGTATAGTGAAGTTGAGTTGAAGCAGACTTACCTCACCTGTCGCCAAACAAACGTGCTGTGGAAAGTTTGCCCCGCGTTCATTCTGACAGGTAAAAGCATTGGTAGCGAAAGTGACGTCATGTGTCCGCAGGGTCATGATACAACTGTTACATTAATGTTTGTTGTGTTAGTCTTGTTTCATTGGTTGTCCAAACATTTATAGTACATGCACATTTTTACATAAGTTGTATAAAATCTGAGTGCAACCTTAGTTCCAAAAACAAGCAGTACATGTTTTCCTTATGTGATAGATCACTTTAAATGTTCGCAGTCTGAAAATTCGCCAGGAGTTTTTTTTAAGCTTTTTTTTAAACACTATTGCATTGTGTTTTTAATTGCAAAGTTGTTAGAATATGTTATACTGTACACATTAAGTATACACTTTCTCGTAAGACCTTTGACTCTTACGTTAATCTATTGTTAATCTATTGTACAATGAAGATGTAAGCACAAGTTAACACTTGCGGGGCATTACTGCCTGACGCACCTCCGACAGTGCCATGTGGTGCTGGCTGCAGGGTCGTTAGCCGGGAGCCACCCTTCACGGATGTTTCGCTCCTTTAATCCCGGAACATCTCTGGGTGGTGGAGCAGCGACAGGGACGTCTCCCTGCCACCCCCTGCAGCCAGCTGGAGGATCCATAATGTACCCACATTCTAACCCCGGTGTTATTGCTGTTGTGTATATGGAATGAGTCCCAAGGGACTATGCATGGCAGGGACGTCCATCTCCCTGAGTCAAGCGTGGGCCTGACCGCATACCATAGGCAGAACGACTCCAAAACCGACAAAGGCTGTAACTGCCGCAAGAAACCTGATTGCTCTCTCAACGGGGGGTGCTTACAATCATCAGTCGTTTACCAAGCAAAGGTAATACGCAAGGACATTAACACATCCGACACATACGTAGGATTAACCGAGGGAGAATTCAAAACCAGATGGAACAATCACAAGGCTTCTTTCAGATGCAAAAGACTCCGGAACACTACAGAACTCAGCAAACACATTTGGAATCTCAAAGACAATAATGTTGAATACTCAATAACATGGCAAATTCTTGCATCCAGCACACCTTACAACAGTGGTAACAAAAGATGCAACCTATGCTTAAAAGAGAAACTGTTTATCATATACCGTCCAGAGTTGTCATCCCTCAACAAGCGCAGCGAAATTGTATCAGCATGCCGTCACAGAAGGAAACACCTCCTAGGTAACACATGAGTCAATCACCATGCCCCCACGCCTGCCTGTACCCACCCGCTCTGTGCCCTATATAAACCATGGTATGTGAATGCTTCCATTAAAATCTCCTGAGGATTGAGGAAAACCCCTCATGAATCAGGCCTGTAGAGATGAAATAGTCTTGTGATTTTTTCCCACACATACATATATATATATATATATATATATATATATATATATATATATATATATATATATATATATATATATATATATATATATATATATATATATATATATATATATATATATATATACATATATCCGGGGTTGCTGTGGTTTTTCCGTTAAACAGTGCTCAATACCGGAGTAGAGCGGAATATTCCTTAGGTCAGGAAAAACATACAGAGAGTATTTCATCCCAACAGGTCTGTTTCACAGGTTTTCCTGCTCTTCAGGGGAATTATAACTGTTTATAAAAGTTTATAAACTCCCCTAAAGAGCAGGGAAACATGTGAAACAGACCTGTAGGAATGAAATAGCCTCTATGTTTTTTTCCTGACCTAAGAAATATATATATATATAAGCGGTATAAAATGGATGGATGGATGGGTATATAGATATGATATAACCAAGTACTGCCTACTTTCTCTCTCATGCTAGCTCAGAAGGCACTGTAAAAATAATGTTTTGTCTACTGGTCTTCTGTATCAAAATCAACTTTGTTGTGAATTATTGACCTATTCAAGGTAGTAATTTGTAAAATTCCATTCTGCTACTTTTTTTTTTTTAACAAATATTTCATATTTTGCATTTTCCCATTGTAAAAGTTTTTTTTTATTTTTGACAAAAAGGCTTCAACACATGATACAAAATAATATAAATATTATAATAGACAGATCTGAAGTTGTTAAAAGTATCAAGTGTTGAAAGTAAATACAAATGTATTGCTGACTTTATTATGAGACTTTTATGAGCAGGTCCCATTTAGATCCTAAGTGAAAGTGTGTATTGTCAATCTCAATCTTGCGCAAGGGTTAATGGTCATAAAATGTGTCATTTATGTCAGCTATTTAATGTGTGGAGTTCATATTTCAGTGTATTTGCTGACTTTATTACTTTTTTAAACATATACAAAATGTCTTTGTTCAGAAAAATACAGTGTATTTATGTTCATTGTTGTAGACGTCACCGATCCTGGTAGAATTTCCTAGTTGGGAGGCAAGACACGTCTTCTAATGAGGCCTAGGATGATTACAACAATGGTGGGCGCTCCAACAGCGGTGATGGTGGTGGCGTACTGTGACACACAATATACAATCTTATTTGATATGAATAAATACAAATAAATATGTGCATGTTGCACAAACCTTAATAATAGTGCTATATTCCTTCTGGAAGACTTGCAGATGCAACTTAAAAAGAGCCAGGCTGCAGGGCAGGTAGGAGTCAGAATTTTCAGAATCACGACATCTTTTGCCAAAAACAAAAAAAAGAAAAGAAAGAAATGAAGTGAGGAAAAAAAGTCGTCTTTGTTTATGCTTGCACAACAAACCTTTGGTACAAAACACTTCGTAGTGAAGTCTTGTCTGAGAAGTAGAACTCCAAAAGGCCCAGTTCAGACAGCAGAGGCAATGGCAGCCTGTAATCTTCTTCAACGAGGAGCCCAAGGTTGTACCATCCCTTATGTGACAATGTATACACAAATTATTGCCATGAAAATACATGTTTAAAAAAAAAAAAACACGACTGACCTGTGGTTCATTCTTTAGTGCTGCCCGTTTGTACATCTCTGCTGCAGAATACAGTCGTTTCCGCCCGTCAACCTGGCCCTCGTACCACATGTCACCCATCCGGATCAAAGCTGAGAAAAATGCGTAAAATAACAAAATGTGATGCTTACAAAGTAATAATCAGTGCTTTTGACCTGTAAAATGGATTATTATAACGTTCTATTGACAGGCAGCACTTGCATATTTCTAAAGAGCCAACAAAATGACACTTGGTTGATAATGCTGCTGCTCGAAAACCGACTACAACTAGTAAATGACATATTTTTAACGTTAAACTGAGCTGCTCCAAAGTCTCCTCCAAGAATTTAGTATATCAACGAGACAAACAACGTCACTTAGGATCCTCACTTGGTTCAACATGCTGCTGCTCCAGTACCAACTTGAAGAAGAAATATTTTTACTCTTCTATATGTACTTTAAACTGAGCTATTGCATCATGGTCCAGCTCAGCAGCCATGTAATATAACTGAGCCAAACAGCTCAAGGTCTCTAAAGACTGCCTGCCTTGTTTAAAATGCTGCTGCTGTAATACTGACAAGAACATGGAGAAAGAAATGTTGGTTTCCTCCGATTTTGTTAAACTGAGATACTACATACAGTAGCTCACCTCAGCAGCTTTTGTGACCTCTAGGTTGTCTTATTGAAACTCTCTTCCTACAGGCTATACTCACAAAATTCTAAAGAACCTCCAAAATAATCCGTGGTTCAAAATGCTGCAGCTCAAACAACGTCACTCATGCTCCTCGTTCAGAATGCTTCCGCTCAAGTACTGACTTAAAGAAAAATAATGTTTTTTATTTCATTAAATTAATTTAGCTGCTATATAATGGCCCACTTCAACAGCCATCATGTAATGTGACTGTGACAAACAACTAAGGTCTCTAAAAATGCTGCTGCTGGAAAACACTGACAAGAGCTAAGAGAAAAAAATAGTTGGTTTCCTGCGACTTTTTTTTAACCAAGCTACTACATGTACAATACATAAACCCAACTCAGCAGCCATCATAAAATATACCAACAATGCAATGAAGGTCTCTTAAAAGCCTCGAAAAGGCTGCTGCTTGAGTATATGTATATATATATACACATATATGAGAAGAGATCTTATTTTTCCTGTTATTGTTATTAGGCAGTTTTTCAAGCCTCACCGTACAGGCACGTCTCTCAGAAGCCATCACCTAAGATAACAAGCAAAATAAGATTTTAAAGACTACATCCAAAATGCTGCTGCTCGAGTAGTAACAAGAACTTGGAGATAGATGCAAGCTCGCTGTTCAATTGTAATGCCGTTTTTCTAGGTTCACTGTACTGTACATACACTACCGTTCAAAAGTTTGGGGTCACATTGAAATGTCCTTATTTTTGAAGGAAAAGCACTGTATTTTTCAATGAAGATAACTTTAAACTAGTCTTAACTTTAAAGAAATACACTCTATACATTGCTAATGTGGTAAATGACTATTCTAGCTGCAAATGTCTGGTTTTTGATGCAATATCTACATAGGTGTATAGAGGCCCATTTCCAGCAACTATCACTCCAGTGTTCTAATGGTACAATGTGTTTGCTCATTGGCTCAGAAGGCTAATTGATGATTAGAAAACCCTTGTGCAATCATGTTCACACATCTGAAAACAGTTTAGCTCGTTACAGAAGCTACAAAACTGACCTTCCTTTGAGCAGATTGAGTTTCTGGAGCATCACATTTGTGGGGTCAATTAAACGCTCAAAATGGCCAGAAAAAAAGAACTTTCATCTGAAACTCAACAGTCTATTCTTGTTCATAGAAATGAAGGCTATTGCACAAAATTGTTTGGGTGACCCCAAACTTTTGAACGGTAGTGTATATATATAAATATAAAAACTCTTGACCTAGTCCAAAAAGCTGCTGCTCAAGTACTACTGGTTAGACATGGGCTTGCATAAGAATGCATGTACAGTATCTGAGTACTCTTGTGTGTACCGTAAGGCTCGTGTTTTGGGTTCTGGATGGTTAGGTTGTAAAATATTTGCATGCAATTCAATGCAAAGGCAGGATCCAGAAAATCCCCCTATGAACAAACAAAGCATGGCGTGAGTATAGACACACCCTGTAAAATAAATCTAGCCGTCGCTTTGACTCACCTTGTTTTGATCACACAGATAAGCCACGTTGAACTGTGCTGCTGTGTATCCCAGCTCTGCAGCCGTTATGTAATACACCAACGAGCCAAACCTGGGAAGCAAAGACCCACAGAATAATTGGCACAGAATAAAAAAGCACATTTTGGACAACAATCCGCTTACATGTCACTCTTCAGGAAGCAGTCCAGAGCTCGCCTCAACAGGCGACCCAGGTGTCCATTTTGCTCCGCTGCCCACTTTGCCCATCTGCGGTGAGGTAAAAAGACACCTCAGAATGCCTTTCTCAAACAAATGAGCGCTCATTATGCGTAACAGATAAGGAACCAACAAGACAGCATCTGACGGACGCCGAGTGACGTGACCGGGAATCCCTGTGGACCAGATGTTGGCGACCTCAGCCGCACCCCTGATGTGTCCTCGCTCTGCTGCCTTAAGATAGTACTTGTAGGCCATGTACTGCGAGCCAGGACACACAAATCACACATATTCATTGACTACAGAATGCATATAACTGGTAGATGCCCTACCTGGTCAGCGGCTTGTTGTGGGTAAAGACCGAGTGAGTACACAACACCGAGGTTCAAAGCCGCATCTGGGCTCCCGAGGAGGTCAGCCTTCTCCCAGAGCTGCACAGCCTTGTTGTAATCTCCCTCAGACTGTTCGTAGTACCATGCCAGGGCACTAATGGCAGGGACGAAACCCTAAAGGACAAATAAGGGAAGGGACATACAAGTCCAGTTTGACCATGGAGCAGACTATTTTTATAGATAACTTTCTCCGAAGCTGCCACTTTCTTTGTCTCATTTTGTCCACCAAATTTTTTATGCTGTACATGAATGCAAAAAGGTGAACTTTGTTGATATTATTGACTTTGTTGATGTTATTGCCTTGTTGGAGTGCTAATCAGGCATAATTAGTCACTGCATGACTGCAAGCTAATCGATACTAACATGCTATTTAGGCTAGCTGTATGTACATATTGCATCATTATGTCACATTTGGTATATTTGAGATAATTTAATGTCCTTTACTTATGTCCTCTGTGTATTTAACTTATATTTGCATGTTTCATGACACATTATCTGTATGTAATATTGGCTGCATTTGTGATAGTTGTTTGTGTGCCATGTTGTTCCAGACCACAGCAAACGTTACCCAGCTTGCAAAGATTGCAATAGATCCATTAAAAGAAGACAGCCTGCCGTTTCCTATAACTTGGACACACACATCTATACTTTTGGCTATACTAAGCCAGTAATTTCCAGGAGTTATCTATCGTTTTCCAATGTTGTAAAAAATGTGTAGAATAAATATTAAAATTTCAACATTTCCGTCAAAGAAGATTTATGTCAGCCTGCAACACAGTCATTTAGATAGTTGGCTAATAAAGCTAATATAGACACTTACATCATGTGTTGCTTCCATTATAACACTTATATTAGGTTTTTAATTTTTGACGACTCCAGATAGATTTTTTTCTGTATTTTTGGTCCAATATGGCTCTTAAACATTTTGGGTTGCCGACCCCTGCCCTGTAGCCCCACAACCCACCACCACATGTAGATTGCAATCTTGTGCAAACATTGTGTCTTTTTTTTGCAGATACCAAACCTTGTCCATTGCTTTCTTCAAAAACATGATTGCTTTTGGAATGTCTTTTTGGACACCGTGCCCCTGCCGAGAGACACAATGTTGCATCGGTGAAGATAAAAGTCGTACACAAGTTACACAGATGTCCGGGGATGAATCGGACCTGCAGGAGTGTGATTCCAAAATCATACATGGATGCCGGGTCCTCCAACAGCACCGCCCCCCTCTCGTAGTGCCTCAGGGCCGCCTGAATGTTGGGAGACACTCCCTGCTGACCCCAGAACAGCATGCGGGCGACGGCTTGCTAGGAAAAAAATAAAGTACATTCTGTACAAATGTGCTATTCCTGGGACGTCCCAGTGGCCAAGCCAGGCCTCAGTTCAATCTGCTTTTTATTTGTCTTTATTAGTGAGGTACCTCTGCATCAGGTGCACCTCTGTGTGCCTGATGTTTCAGCCACTGGAAGATGTGGTGGTTTTCATTGGTTTGAAGCTGTAGGACCTCTTCATTGTGCAAGTAAATCTCCTCAACATACACCTGAAGGAGGACATACGAGGAAGAAAGAGATGAATTATTAATAATAATTTCTATTTTTTTACTGTTTTGTGTGTGTTCTTTGGTACAGTATTTGTGTACATTCTGGGTTTCTAAAGTTTGCGGTGAACAGCCGTTTTGATATTGGTCTTTAGCACATTCTAAAATTACAATAAAAAAACAAACAGCAAATTACTAAAAGGAGCTGTAAATTTATTGAGATAAAAGTTTCAGTATTAGGAGAAAAATACAAAATATTGAAAGTGAAAAGTTTTGAGAAAAAAGTACTCTTTTTACAAGAAAGGTCGCAACATGTGTAGAGAAAAAAAAATTAAAAGCATATGTTTTAAATACTAAAGCAAAAATATGTTTTAAAGCTGGAAAATTATGAGAAACAAACCAAGAATAAAGTTAAAATAAGTTTGGAAAGATAAGAATAATACAATCATTTAACAAGAATAAAGTTTAAATACGTTGTAGTCTTACGAGAAAAAAGTCATATTTTTACAAAAATAAAGTTGTAATATTGTGTGTAGGGAAAAATAACAATTTGGAAGAAAAAATATGATTTAAAGTCGTAAAATTATGAGAAACAAATAAAAAAAGAATGAAGTGAAAATTTAAATGAAGAGTTGGGAAGAAGCTATGATATTATAATAATAACTTGTAATTATTGGAATAAACTAATAATATTAAGATAAATAAGTTGTGGAGATTTTAAATATTTGTAAAATAAAAAATAAAAAAATTTAAACTGGGGGGAAAATAAAGAGTACAACAAGTACTGTACTGTAAAAAGCGTAGTTTTTTATGTAAAATATTGCATTCTTGAATTTTTCAGAATTCTCTGTGTAAAATTTTGGACAACCCTGTTCTAAAATGTACTGATTACCACAAAAAGCCAAAAAGTAAGCTTAACTTGAAAATGTTTTTTTTTTTTTTTACAAAAAAAGGAACTAATTGTTAAAAAACAGTTGGATTTTTCGGCTTTGCAATTACAAGTTGCTTGTTTCGTTTCTTTTTGCACTTACATGACATCATTTAAAAGTGTCATGAAGAGGAAAGTTTGATCCGTGTAGTGGAAAATAATTTAAAATATGTACTAATCAAAGGTTTAAAAGGGTCTTGTTTATTCATCACCTGCTCTGGCGAGGGATTTAGCCGGTCTAAAGTGGTCTGTTGGGCGATGTTTGCGTAGTAAGCGTAGGCCACATCTGGGTCAGCGAGGACTCCGTGTTGGCCGTGGTGGTGCAGGTGGCCCAGGTGCAGGAGAGCAAATCGATTGTCCTTCTGTGCAGCCAACAGGGCCAACAGCCACGCCTGCACGACACATGATGACATCATCAAAAGAAAAAAAACAATTGTATTGATTTGTTATTTAAAGCACACACCTTACTAGGCTCTTTTTCCACCCCCAGGCCTGCGCTGTAGACGACCGCCGACATGTGCAGAGCCCGAGTGTCACCTAAGCAGCCGGCTTGCAGCAGCAGAGGTAATATTTTGCAGAGCACTTTCATGTTACTCGCTCGGTTTAGTTTGTGACGAGCTAGAGAGTACAGTGCTCTGCCCACCACTTGCAGGCTGAGCCCTCTTCCTCCTGCAAGTATTAGTTCATTCAACACTTCAACAAAAAAACTTCAGGAGCTTTTGTGATTTAAAAAAAAAAAAACGAAATATAGAAATGCTTGAACTTGGTGGTGTTAAAAATATGAGGCCGGATTAAAAACAGTAGCATGTCTCAGTCACATAAAGGGATCTTTGGCTACCATTGTTGTAGAAGATACTTAAAACAGCACAGCACTCTTATCGCATAGAAGATTTTGATTACAGTTTTTGTAGAGGATTCCTAAAAAAGAGCAGAGATTTTCTGTCGTATAGAGGATCTTTGACTACCGTTTTTGTATTAGAAACGTATAAGAAGCAGAGCCCTCTTGTCACAGAAGATTTTTACTACCATTTTTGGTAGCCTGACCTACGCCTAGGGTTTATTTGCTAAATTAATAATATAATATTTGTAAATAACACAATCTTTTATATCATATTACAAGGTAGCAAACTGCAAATAGGTTACATATTTTATTTTATTGAATATGATCAAAATCAAGAGTAAGATTACTAATTCAGTGTTAATATTGGAGTGGTCCTTTAGTGGAAAAGTTGGGTCCATAGGTCAAACAGGTTAAGAACCCCTGCTATATACAACGACCCTGCAGATGGAAATTACGGGTGTTATTTCATGTCTGGGTTCTCATGTTAAAAAAAAAAAAACATGCTTAGAAGGTTGTAAACAGTTTTTCACGCCCTAACTATGAAAATATTGGATCAATAAATAAAAATTCCTGCTTCACGGAAATTCACTTATCGAGGGTCTGGAACCACTTGACATCAATAAACGAGGGATGACTGTATATCATTAAATATATATTGTTAAGATACTTTATACATATGTTAGTTTATAATGTAGAATTTTTTTGACATTTTTAAATGTTATTATATGCTATAATCATCAAATTTATTAAGACTTGGAGAAAAACATTCTTGAAATATTTTATTGTGTTTAGTGAATTTATAGAATGTAAGTTCAGTGTGCCTGTGATGAGGTGGCGACTTGTCCAGGGTGTACACCGCCTTCCGCCTGAATGTAGCTGAGATAGGCTCCAGCACCCCCCGCGACCCCGAACGGGACAAGCGGTAGAAAATGCATGTCCTCAGTGTGCATTCAAGGACTGTAATAACTAATAATAAAAAATAAGACATACACTGTATACGGTAATACATATAACGCATAAATAATCCATCCATCCATCCATTTTTTACCACTTATCCCTTTTGGGGTAGCGGGGGGTGCTGGAGCCTATCTCAGCTGCATTCGGGCGGAAGGCGGGGTACACCCTGGACAAGTCGCCACCTCATCACAGGGCCAACACAGATAGACAGACAACATTCACACGCACTTTCACACACTAGGGCCAATTTTAGTGTTGCCAATCAACCTATCCCCAGGTGCATGTATACTGTACAGTAATATAGAATTACACATACACACAGTTCCTAAACACAACCACTGTGAAAGTAACGTGTTCGACCATGATGATGATCAGCTATACAGTACAGTACCTCAAATGTATTCATTTGGTTAATTAGGCCATTTTTGTGCTCAAAAATACTTACTTTAGTCCAAAAATGTGACTAAAAATGCATATTTTTGACTATTAATAGGTCTTAGCCAAACATATATTTTGATAAACATGTACAAAGAGTAATTTTTTAAATAGAAAAAAAAAGTTTGTTAATTCTATATATCAAGGAAATAATTCAATCATATTTAGTTGTTGTTTTTTTTTAAAAGAGAGCTGCGACAAATGTAGTTTTTTTTTTTAAGATTGCTGCAGTAATAGATAATGTCTCATACCATGTTTGAGAGCCAGATATTTGGCAACTCTAGCACCAAAACGATGACCCGCAGCCTCCCACAGCTCACACTTCTTCAATGAGTCCTTGCGCGTCCCGTTACTGAAAACCTCAATGCCTGGGAGGGAAAACCAAAACACAATTTTTAAAAAAGGAGAAATAAACTCTTTTAGAAGGATTCAGCACCACAGATGTCTACTACCAGACTTGTCGCCTTGCTGAGCCAGAAGAGAGTAGAAATCGATGCTTTGCCTTATATTATGAGACACCTCTTGGCAGGTTTGCAGCCATCCGGTGAGGTTCACATCCTTAATGACGTCTGGAATAACAACTTCTGACTGTGAAAGTGAGGATTGATTACAAAAAAGCCAGCACGGGTATTGAATGAACAGTAGAGGGCAGTGTGTTACCGGTCTTTGAGTGGATGCTCTGTTTCGGTAGTAAACCAATGGTCCAAAATAACCTTCCACACCTTTTATGTATCGCCCACCTCCGATCACAAAGTAGCCATCAGTGTCGATCAGCGTGATGTCATGGCTCAACCTACGCAGACGGAAATATTAGCAGTAGCTCGGTTTATTATGAGGGTTATGTGTTCCACCTGTTCTTTGTTGACTCCACTGCTCTGGACTCCTCGCCCAAGCGCACCATGGTGACAGTCACCTGACATCACATGACTTTCACATCTCTTTCCATTCTTTATGCACCGTTCAAAAGTGTCACTCGACGCACTCACTGTTTTGCCTTGCAGCTTCACACTGAGCTGACACCACTCCCTCAAAGGCACCTCAAAATGAGAGAGGATGGCGGTGGACGCGTTCGAACTGCCGTGGAGTTGGATGTGCAGATGGCCTAAAAGCACAAAGTTGATGGCCAGTGAGGATATGATACTGCTTTTAGACTTTATATCCCAACTACAGTACACAATCGTGCCCCTGGATTTAACGCCCAAGCATTGCACGTAACTGACCAACAATGGGGCCAAATAAAGTTGCGAGTGCCAGCAATTTGATAAAGAAAGTGAGAAACATTGTTAAATTCAAGAAAGAATAAGTAGGAAGCTGGCATCTGCATGACTATATCCCCTCACTCCTCCCTCTAATTGCGCCTACCCCTTCTTCATATCTTAGACATGACTAATGAGCTGCATTAAATATGCACTGCGGCCTGCATCTAAAATCTCTGATACAAGAGACACGATTCAACCAGTATCGACAGCCAGTAACATCTAAATGTCCTTCAATAAACACACAATGTTGGTCTTTTCTTGTATTTTAGTGAAGCCATTTACAAAAGGTAAACATTGTAGCGCTCACAGCTACACATTAACTAAGCACACAAGCCTAAAACACAATATTTGTCAATATGAACAAGTATCAAATAGTTGTAGCTAGGTGTTGCTTGCGGTTACCAAGTCTCCAAGGCAGAAGCATATTAGAAAATAGCCAGTAACAAACGTGTCTGCATCATTCAACTTTCGGCATCATGAGCTTAATTTAATTAGTTATTGTGGCCAGTAGGTGTCACCAAAAAACAATTAGCACTCCAACCTAAATAAAGACAACATACACACTTACATTCAAGACAGTTAACAATAAATACACTACCGTTCAAAAGTTTGGGGTCACCCAAACAATTTTGTGGAATAGCCTTCATTTCTAAGAACAAGAATAGACTGTCGAGTTTCAGATGAAAGTTCTCTTTTTCTGGCCATTTTGAGCGTTTAATTGACCTCACAAATGTGATGCTCCAGAAACTCAATCTGCTCAAAGGAAGGTCAGTTTTGTAGCTTCTGTAACGAGCTAAACTGTTTTCAGATGTGTGAACATGATTGCACGAGGGTTTTCTAATCATCAATTAGCCTTCTGAGCCAATGAGCAAACACATTGTACCATTAGAACACTGGAGTGATAATTGCTGGAAATGGGCCTCTATACACCTATGTAGATATTGCACCAAAAACCAGACATTTGCAGCTAGAATAGTCATTTACCACATTAGCAATGTATATAGTGTATTTCTTTAAAGTTAAGACTAGTTTAAAGTTATCTTCATTGAAAAGTACACTGCTTTTCCTTCAAAAATAAGGACATTTCAATGTGACCCCAAACTTTTGAACGGTAGTGTAGGTTAGTATTGTTCTCTGTTTCAGTAATTTCACTTGATCACGCCTTTTCCAAAATTCCACATTACAAAATAATGAAAGTATGCCTTGGGATTCGTGCTCACGTCACAAGAGATTAATATCAGTATTATCAGCCTATACTCAGGGCTCCAATACCGTTATCGTATTGGAAGTGAAAAAGTTGTATCTGGACACCCCGAGAATGGATTTACTTATGGGAAAAAATTGCTTCGGTTCCCGTCTGACCGTTTAGAACGGTTTACAAACAAAAACCAAGGCACCGCTGTATCTCACCAAAGTGAGTACATTTCCCACTATTAAGCAGCCATGTTATTTTACCATAGAAAGTAAAGTTGCATAGAGTAGCCAGTGTACAGCTTGTATAGCGGTATAGATGTACAAGTGAGTAAACTAGTGAGTTCCAATTATAATCGTGTCTTGCCGACATGGTGGTGGTAGCGTCACAGTCTAGTGCTGCGGGCACTGGGGGAGCGGCGGTTATTTGAGTGAAAATGTAAATTCCAACATGTACTGTGACATTGCTAAGAAAAACGTTTTGTCTTCTCCCTTGGGAAACTGTGCCGCGGTGATGTCATGCTAAAGAGTACTAAGGCAGTGCTCACACTAAATATGCACACTTAGGTTGCCAGGTATTTAGGCAACAGTATAGCATTGTGCATTCAGTGGATAATACACCTATATAGTAACAAGCTGTACACTGGCTACTCTAAAGTATAGGCCAGCTAACTCTAACCTGATTTAGTGAGCAGCAGCGTGGGCGTGGCGTAGTCGTTGAGGGAGTCAATGTGGTGGAGAAGCCCGCATGCGCTGTCCTGGCAGCCCCTCGCCACAAACACCCACATGGAGAACACGCACCTGTTTTTGAAAATGATGTTTGTTTACATGATGCCCATCCTTCCGGCCTTCTCTCTCTTACCACGGGGAAGAGAAGGAGCGGGCGCGCAGATACTCCAGGACGTCGCTGCCGTACGGACGGAGAATCTTCGTGATGCCAAACACTTCCCCAGTGGAGGCAAATATTGAGGACAGGAAATGGACCGTTTCTGGATGTGATAAAGACACTTAAGTTCTGCAAGGTCTTACTAGCAATTTATAGAATTACCATTGTTTTTCTGATACCTAACTGTAGAAGGTACTTGGCCTTTATTTGAGGTAAGGTGCTTACTAGAGAGAAGATTTTTATTCTTTATGTGTGGAGCCTACCAGCTGACTTTGGGCAACTGCAATCTAGTCCCTATTGCAGGTCAACTATGGAGGGTCAAATGGGACAGAATTAAATACATATTTTCATATCTAAATAATTACTTCAATGTGTCATTAATCAATTTAAATTAGGTAATGAATGGTATGAAGTGAGTTCTTCATTATAAAATTAGAAATGAACAAATACATGTGTTATTAAATATGCAATAAATTAACTAAATATAAAATATATTTATATATTAAACTATTTAATCAATTATTTCTCAATTCAAATTATCCATCCATCAATCCATCGTGTCACGGGGGCAGCAGCCTAAGCAGACTTTCCTCTCCCCAACCATTTCGTCCAGCTCTTCCCGGGGGATCCCAAGGCGTTTCCAGGCCAGCCGGGAGACATAGTCTTCCCAACGTGTCCTGGGTCTTCCCCGTGGCCTCCTACTGGTCGGACGTGCCCAAAACACCTCCTTAGGGAGGCGTTCGGGTGGCATCCTGACCAGATGCCCAAACCACCTCATCTGGCTCCTCTCGATGTGGAGGAGCAGCGGCTTTACGTTGAGCTCCCCCGGATGGCAGAGCTTCTCACCCTATCTCTAAGGGAGAGCCCCGCCACCCGGCGGAGGAAACTCATTTTGGCCGCTTGTACCCGTGATCTTGTCCTTTCGGTCATAACCCAAAGCTCATGACCAATTATGTAATTATTTATTTCATGAACCTGTGTCTCAAATCATCCTATGTGTCAAATCATAGGGCGGGTCCTAACATCTGATTGGTTACATTTCCACTTGTCTGTGGAACTTCGACCAGAGATGTGGGGGAGCACTGGTCGATGACTTAATCTGACAGTGCGGAAATAACTCTGGGTGAGCACTTGATGCTTCCACATACTCGACAAGGTCTACAATATTAAATATCTACTACCAACTCCCAAAAAAGTACAAGTATATCGTCTTTAGCCGCCATGTTTTGAAAGACTTCCAAAGTTCCAGGCTTCAGACCAAAGCAGTCATTGGACAAGTTTGTGTGAGTTTGGAGTTTGACGAATAAAGTAAATTCATTAAGCGCTGACACACAGGTTGATGACATACAGTAGAGAAGAATTCATATGGACCCATCCCTGGTGGATCTGGCGTTAGAGAAGGGTGTGCGTACGGTAATCATTTTGCAATGTAGTCTGTTGAAAATGATAGAAAGCGACAGTCCACATAGCAACTGACGTTGTGGTTCAAGTTGGAGTTGCCATAAAAACACATTTTGAGATCTTCAACACTCTACTGCCATCTGGCGGCTAACGAGGATAAAGCACGCCCTCAATTCGTCACGTTTCATGGGTCAGGTAAACCGTAAGGAATGGGGGCATGTGGCCTACTATAATTAAATAAATGATTAAATAAGTAATTAAATAATGAAATAATTATATCATGAAATCAATAACTAAATATTGAAATAATTCCATCCATCCATTTTCTACCGCTTGTCCCTTTCGGGGTCGCGGGGGGTACTGGAGCCTATCTCACCTGCATTCGGGCGGAAGGCGGGGTACACCCTGGACATGTCGCCACCTCATCGCAGGGCCAACACAGATAGACAGACAACATTCACACTCACATTCACACACTAGGGCCAATTTAGTGTTGTCAATCAACCTATCCCCAGGTGCATGTCTTTGGAGGTGGGAGGAAGCCGGAGTACCCGGAGGGAACCCACGCAGTCACGGGGAGAACATGCAAACTCCACACAGAAAGATCCCGAGCCTGAGATTGAACTCAGGACCTTCGTATTGTGAGGCTCATGCCCTAACCCCTGTTCCACCGTGCTGCCTATTGAAATAATTGATTAAATAAATAAATGTTGTCACACCGCGGTGAGGGATGTCTTGTCTTGGTTTCTTCTGTCTTGTGAATTGCATGTTTTCGTTTGAAAAGTAACTCCTCTCGTTTCAGGTCACTTGCCCTTCCTTTTGTGTCATCAGTCTGACGTCATCCCTGATTGTTTCCACCTGTTCCCCATTACCCTCATGTGTTTTATAGGTTCACGCCTCCCTTTGTTCTGTGCCAGATTGTCTCGTTTATTCGTGCCTCTCTAGCTTCCTGTCTATGCTTTGCCTTGTCTCGTGTTTGAAAATCTTGATCCTGAATTCCTTCGTTGATATTTTGAGTTTTCTTTTTCTCCTCCTCGGCAGAGTGATTTTGTGTTATTTAGTTTTGCAGCCGAAGTGGTGAGTTTTCAGTTTTTCTTACAGTTCTTCCTATTCCTCAATTTTTTGAGTGACAATTTTTGTTAACCTTTTTTTAGATTAGAGACAGTGTAGACGTTTCATAGTCATTGTTTCTCCCTCCTGTTGGAGCGTTTTTTGTTTATAATAAATTTCATAGAATATACGGCGCCAAGTATAGTTCGTTATTGTTTTTGTGTTTTCCTCCTTTCGGAGTGATTTTTGGTTGTTCCTTTTTGTGGAACCTTTTTTGCCGACTAGTTTGGTTATAGTCGATATTGAATTGCCCTGACTCTGGAGGTGAAAGGAAGCTTTCAAAATAAAAGCCTGCCGAATTAATCCCTACTCTGCATCTGAGTCCTATCTTTTGACCAAGCCTGACAAATGTATTTTTACATTTCATCAATTATCAACAGTACTGGGTTCAATCCCGGGCTCGGGATCTTTCTGTGTGGAGTTTGCATGTTCTCCCCGTGACTGCATGGGTTCCCTCCGGGTACTCCGGCTTCCTCCCACCTCCAAAGACATGCACCTGGGGATAGGTTGATTGGCAACACTAAATTGGCCCTAGTGTGTGAATGTGAGTGTGAATGTTGTCTGTCTATCTGTGTTGGCCCTGCGATGAAGTGGCGACTTGTCCAGGGTGTACCCCGCCTTCCGCCCGATTGTAGCTGAGATAGGCTCCAGCGCCCCCCACGCCCCAAAAAAAGCCAAAGCGGTAGAAAATGGATGGATGGCAATTATCAACACAATAACACATTCATGCATGTAATTCCATTTATAATCAACGACGCGTTAAAATAATTATTTAAAATGTATTTCATTTTGTTCCATTTGGTTCTCCATAGTCGACTTCCAATTGGGTCTACATTCAAAAATTGTTTTTTTAATATATTCTGAATTAAAACTCACTTTCTAAATCTTTTTGTAATTATTTTTTCAACCAAATTGTGATTAAATTTAAATCCAACTATAATAACATATGGCGTTACATCTAATATAATTAGATTTGAAAATGTATCACTCTGTGTTCTTTTTTGAGGCACGGAGTCGCTTATTTGAGAAAATATGGCACCAAAGAAAGCCCTCCTATTGATTTTGTGTGATATCAGACAATGTAAGTAGACAGCAGTAGCTTAAGAATTCAAAGTTAGATATTTCAATTATTTGATATTAACTTCAATGTTGATCTCCTTTTCTTTAGGGAACACAAGATTGCAAAGCCGCCTACCTTCCTCCCGCGGGCACTGTTTCTTGGTAATGTCCCGGCTGAATCGCAGCATGAGCGAACCCCAAGCAAAGCAGACCTGATGCTGCTTAACAGGCCGACTGTACGGAGGCCGAGGCTGCAATGTGGCCACATCCTGAGCCGCGACCGCCCGCTCGCCAACTCTCTCGTACCTGACTGACGCTCGAAGGATGCAGCTCAACGCCCAACGAGAACCTG
This sequence comes from Entelurus aequoreus, assembly GCF_033978785.1. Lineage (NCBI taxonomy): Eukaryota > Metazoa > Chordata > Actinopteri > Syngnathiformes > Syngnathidae > Entelurus > Entelurus aequoreus. The sequence goes on from NC_084740.1 coordinate 26,819,608, forward strand.
CAACTATTTCGTCCGGTTGATAAACCAACCAATCAGGCAGGGTCAGCCGGAGGGTCCTTTTCTTCGGCTTTCCGGGGACGCACCCCCATTGCCTCAGCAGGGAGGTGGATATGTCGCCCACGTCAAAGGTCACCACACAGTCTAGTTGCACGGTGGCAGGTGCGTCGCAGGAATAGAAAACTTCAAGACGGGGGTGATCCGGAAGAGGCTCCTCGGGAGGATTCAGGAGTCTCACTGAGTCTAACGCAAAGGCCACCTACAGAATAGCAAATGAAGATTATTAGCATGGCCGCAACTGGACTGCTCAGATTGTCTTAGAAGACGTTTCATCAGTTCTTGCACTTATATAGGACAGCTATAGTTTGAGAGGATGGTGCTGCTCCAAAGTGGGGCATAAGAACCGTTTTGCTCTATTATAACGTAAAAATTTGTCATTGAGATCCAACAAGAGGATGGAAAAGATTGGATCCAACACCATCCTCTCAGACTGAAATGGTGAAGCCTGCTCGTTTAAGACAATCTGACCGGTCCAGTTCTGCCGTCAACTCACATATTGCCAAGTGCTCGCACCTGCACACTGAGCCAAAACTTGTAGATGCATTTGTACTGCAAATCCATGCTCCACGCGGCGTCGGCCGAGCCATTCAATAAGTGTCACACCTGCACAAAACACACGCCGTTCAGACCCGGACCTCATCCTGCTCCACCTCCACTGACGTTGCCAAAGTCAATATTGAATAGCAAATGCATACTCCAGTTGTAGCTCCACCCAATGACTGGCTGCCAGGGGTGCAGTTTAGAGAATTAGCTGACATGACATCATGTTGTATATTCTACAATATACGGACACTTTAAAATCTATGACCAATAAAATATCAGAAATCAATAATTGCATGTCCTTATAAATAGGCTTGCAAAGTGTCGCTCACTTCTTACAACCCCTTCAGTAGTGTCTTCAGTTTTGAACAAAATCTCTGCACAATAACCTTCTTCAGATCATGCACGTCACGTTAGCAACCGCGTTATCAAATACGTTACATCATCATCATCCTATTCGAATCTGACTTTTGAAAGGTGTGTATTAATAACATCACTGATGTCATTAGATCCATTAAAAGCTTTGATGACTATTAGTGCTGTTTACGTTTAACAGTATGATTTTACATTAGTCCATTTTGACCTAACACACATGATCATGAGCAGTCATAAGATGCACACTTAAAGTGAAATGTTATACATTTTAAAAATATATATAATATTACGGCTGCAACAACTAATCGATTAAATCAATTGTATAAATAGTTGGCGATTAATTTAGTCATTGATTCGTTGGATCTATGCTATGCGCATGCGCAGAGGCAATAATTGTATTTATTTTTTTTATTTTTTTAATAAACCTTTATAAACTGCAACATGTACAAACAGCTGAGAAATAATAATCAAAATAAGTATGGTGCCAGTATGCTGGGTTTTTTTCCCAATAAAATACTGGACAGGATAGAAATGTAGTTTGTCTCTTTTATCCGATTATTAATCGATTAATCAAAGTAATAACCGACAGATTAATCGATTATCAATTTAATCGTTAGTTGCAGCCCTAAATAATATATGTATGCATAAATGGACAAATCAGAATGTTTAAATAAATATATGAGTTGGGTTTATGAATAAACTATGCATGTCGAATTCAACTAAACTAAGAACTATTATATATATAATGTGTATTTCATAAAGTAATATTACTAATTTAATGTTATACACCAATATAATAATTCATAAGACACAACAATAAAATATGTATATAGTTAAATTAAATTTGAAAATGAATAATGTGAGTAAATACATCAGAATAAAACAGATACAATACACGCAAAAAAATCATATTAGTATATTTTGTAGGATAACAAAATACTACTACTACCTTTATATTAAACACTAATAATAATTAATTTAAAAAAAAACTTTTTTAAATGTTCTTATATCTGACTTGTCCTCATTTTGGTGTCCTTATTTTTTAACCTGTAATCAAGTAGATTAAATAAATGCATATATTCCGAGTAGCCAAGATTATGTTGCAAAATGGGAATTTAGTGTCGTTTTTCTAGCTCTTCCTGTACAACAGCATGCCGGTAAAATTGTGTTATAATAACAATAATAATTCTGCCTATACACATAAGGATGAACTCGTTTTTCTGCATTACATTGAGATTTAAAGACCAGAGGAAAGGTGCTTACATTGTCTTGTCCAGCAGGGGGCGCGCCAGTACTAGGCAGGTGTACTAGCGTTACCCTTACCAACCGCTAGGTGGGGTGGCCAGCTAAATTAGCCCGAGGCAAAAATCTCTACACACTACACAGCGTGAGGAGAAACTTGTCTATCTCACCACACAATCGCCTCCATTGCGGCAAACAAGCTCAATTTATTCACGTTGTCGCCTGACTAATGTAAGCGAGGAGGAAAGAACAGCTCATGCCAGCAAATACAGAAAGTCATGCTAACCAATAAGTTAAGTAACTGAAGAAGCAATTAAATGGAAGATGCATACACTCACAGGCACATTTTTCTATATATCATATGTATAATTTACAGTAGTCATGTTACACAATGGACGACAAACGCAGAGTTTTGGTAAGTAACAGATAAGTACTAACAGTGACGACTAGCGGCAGCGACATAACATTAGCGCAGCCATTAACCGGAAATGACGTAGAACGCTCGCCTCGTTAATCAAGCACGTCCTCGGCGAATCAAATTAATAAGCATATTTATATTTTTGTTTTATAATTTAATATTTCCAACATTTTTATTAAGATGTATTTCAAAAATAAGATTAACGTAGTTACTTTTTTAATTTAAATGTTTTGCAAATCAAAATGGCAAGTGTATCATGTTTAAAGTACTGTAGTAATGTAATAAAACCACGCATCCCAGTGTTCATTTAAAATACTTTATTGCTTTCATGCAGAAGTGCCATAAAAGACAGACATGATAGAAGATGCAAAAGTAGTCTCCCCCCCTTCCGCCCCCCATCTGTACAAATACAAGATCTGGATTCATAAATAGCTCAAAAAAAGGTAAGGACAAAAGGTTTAAAGTCAATGCTGGAGCTGTTTCCATTGGTTGGTGTAGTTACAGCACTTGGCATGCATCAACAGCATAGTGCATCACAAAACACGTTCAGGGTTTCGTTTACAGCTCGTCGTGCAAAAAGACATACAAATGACACCTTTTTTTTCAGTATTAAAAGCAGCCATTTTAAAAAGGTTCGTTGTTTGGGGAAAGTCAACATGTTTTGTCCTTTTGGTTTGGTTATGAATAACCTACATATAGATGCATAGTCGTCGTGAGGCTCTGCGACCAATGTAAACATATTAGACAAAAGCCGTCCAACCACCTGGGATTTGGCACTTTGATGGGATACTTGGTCTTCTTCCAATCCTTCACTGTATGTGGTTTGGTACTAAATTGCTGAGTAATTCTTTAGCCCTTTTTCCAGCACCTGTTAATATATTTATAGCGTACACAAGAAGAACCTAACTATACAGTAGGAAGGGGATTCATAGTCCCATTCAACGTGGTGTACCTGACACATGAAAAGTGACAAATTGGGGGACGCACACAGGTGGCAGTAGAGTGTTGAACATCTTAAAATGTTTTGTGGCAATTCCAACTTTGACCACAGGGTCACAAGATATGTTTGAGCGGCGCTTTCCATCATTTTCAGCTAACTACATTGAAAAATAATCCCCCCCCCCCACACCTTCCTCTTACGCAGGATCCACCCAGAATTGGAGCCATATGAATTCCTTCCCTACTGTACCACAATTTGATCCCAGTCTTTCAGGGAGAGGGTGGTTGTCACAAAAACATGTTTACAAGACACCAGATACAAATAAATAGGTTTGTAAATCAAGAATACACTCCCTCCGCTCACAAGAGACAGTTTCATAGCTACTCTGTAACATAGTTGGATCGTTTAGCGAACCCCAAAAAAAGCGAAAGGAGCCCTTTGTTTTCCGAGACAACACTGACAGTGAAGAGTCATCGATGCAGAAGCATTTTGCAGTTCAGTCAGAAGAAAGAAAGCCGTGGACTGATCCGACGTCAGCATTCGGTTCAAACAAAAGCCAAGACATGCAAAGCTATCCAAGAGAGGGGGTGTGTCCCTTTGAGACGGTCACAATTTAGTGCAGAATAAATAAATTCTTCACATTGCATTGTTATACAAACGCCCTCCCACATAAGCAGAGAGGGGAAGCTTGCTCCCACAGTCCGGAGGGTTTTGAAACACAAAGCAACGATTAAAGACCCCAAACAAACGAGAGGGAAAAGACAAATAGGAGTCTCGTCTTGTAGCCCTTATTTTTTCTGCTTCTTAAAGATCTTGAAGGTGTGTTTCTTGCGCCCGGCTGTGGGATCCGTGTCGTCCCCCGTGGAGGCGCTGTCCTCCTCCTGCGGACTCTTCTTGGAGGACAACTGCGGGATGCGGCTGTTGCCCTTTGCCCCCGCCTGACCCCCACTCCCCGTGGGCGAGGGGGTTTCCGGTTCGGTGGAGTTGGGGCTGAAGGAGCGGGACGACTCCGTGGGGCTGTTGAGCTCTCCCGGGCTGGGCGTGGCGTCCGTGCCGTGCATCCTCCTCATGAGGATGGGGCTGTCGGGGGCGTGCTCGCCGCCATCGTGGTGGCGGTTGCCGCCGTTGGGGGTGTAAGCGTGCAGCGAGGTGGCGTCGTGGAGCGACAGGCCGTGGAGGAGGGCGGTGGGCTTGATCAGGTGGCCTCTGGAGCTGAAGGCCGACAGGCGGTCGCCCTTTTGGGAGAGTGACAGCGAAGAGTCCGAGTCCGATCGGTTAAGGTCCCTGTGTGGGATTAAACACATGTCAGAAACAAACAAACCAAAGCTGAACGAGCTACACGCTTGCATGCCGCTGCTAACCATACACTCGGGTGGAATGGACACACTGGTAGAACTCCACACTTGTTAAGTTTGGCAGGCAAGGAAGACCAAATAGACCACAGGTGTCAAAGTCATGGCCACATCACTTCATATGGCTCACCAAAGCCTAGAAATAATGCTTTAATGAAGTACTGTATTTTCTTACTAAATGTATTTGTTCTTGCCATTTTGACAGAAAAAAATACATGTTTTATATCATCATACTTTCTAAAAAATTTTGTTGAAACAAAAATAAAAAATACTTAAGTATCTGCTTGACTTCTGATTTCATTCATTATAAAAATTTCAAACGATTTTACGGTAACATTTTCAGTGGTTTTTACTGTAAATTATAAAAACTACCACTCTTTAATGGTAAAATCCTGATGACTGAGTTGCCAGTTTTTTTTAATTGTTACCCTTAAAAACTGTGATGGAAAAGCTAACGTTTAGATTGTTTTTGGCAGTTAGCTTTGATGCACGCAGATAATTCCAGTTTGGGCTAGACGTCACATTTGTTTAGGGGTTGGTTGTGACATATAGCCCACTCATATATCCATCCATTTTCTACTGCTTGTCCCTTTTGGGGTCACTGGAGCCTATCTCAACTGCATTCGGGCGGAAGGCGGGGTACACCCTGGACAAGTCGCCACCACATCGCAGGTAGATAGACAGACAACATTCACAGTCACAATCACACACTAGGGCCAATTTAGTGTTGCCAATCAACCTATCCCCGGGTGCATGTCTTTGGAGGTGGGAGGAAGCCGGAGTACCCTGAGGGAACCCACGCAGTCACGGGGAGAACATGCAAACTCCACACAGAAAGATCCCGAGCCCGGGATTGAACTCAGGACTACTAAGGACCTTCGTATTGTGAGGCAGATGCACTAACCCCTCTTCCACTGTGCTACCCACTCATATATACATTATACAAAATACAGTAGCCTGGCCTAAAGTTGTGTTCCTGTCAAGATATTATTCTTGCTAATCGGACTATAAATACAAAAACATTTCAAAACACAATTTTTTACTCTATGAGGGCAGCCATACCTGCGATGTGGCCCTCAATGAAAACAAGTTTGACACACCTGACGTAGACTTAGAAGTTGCGGCGGAGGTGAGATGCAAAATGGAACAGACCGGAAAGTTTGTAATTTTTTTAAAGGCTGTGTTCACACTTAAAAACAGTCCAAATAGGTTGTGACTGAAAGCACATGTGTATTAGTGGGTAAGTTTTCCTCTACTGGTCATAAAGGGACTAAATGTCCTGGAAAAACTTAACCCAAACCATCGCAAATCGCGTTCGGCTTTTTCCTCTTCTTTTTGCAAAGCAAACATTAGGGAATTGCACTGGTGACGGCTAAAAGTAGTGATGAGAAAATGACGCCTCTGAGTGTGGGGCACACTCACTAGCTGTATTGACACTGTATGGATACAAAGTTGCTGCTTCATAATTAACATCCGCCACTTACTGGATTAAGACAGTCACTGCCTTTGACCTGCAATAGCCAGGAAACAATTATTTTTATTTTTTTCTGCACACAACGGAATGTGAAAATGCAACTCTGTTCAATGAGTCAAATAGCTATTTGACGCTATAAGGAATGTAAGTCGAGATTATTTTCGATTCCAAATTGTTGGGTGGCAAGTCTGTTTAAAATAGATTCTTGATTCAACAAGGATCTTGCACTATTTTATTTGGTATAAATATTATAATTAAACCTTTTCATAATAGGCAACAAAAGCGCCAAAAAAGTTCCTTTTAAAAATTGATTCTTAAAAGAAAAGATTTTAGAAAATGATTCATGTATTTTTATTTAACATAAATAAGAATAATTTTTTCAGCACCCTGATGAATTAGATGCAGAGATTAATTTCTTCAAAGGGTGAGTCGTTTTACTTTGTTCTCATTTTCCCCCCATCTGCGGTTGTTTTGAGTTTTTCCTTGACCGCATGTGAGTTTAGAACAGGGCGTGTCGTTTGTGAAGTCATTTCAATTTGAGGCACTTGTGATTAAGGGCTACATAAATAAAACAATTGATTTTAGTTTTAGATTTAATTTGATGGAACTTAAAACTGATCCCTTAGGTTTATGCCCTCAGGGGAAATAAAGGTCCTAATAGCAGCAACACCATATGTTGTATACAAGACAGTAGTGGCAATAGTAGCACAGCAAGTAAAGTAAAACAGGTCAATTAAAGAAATGCTTGTGTAGACTAAAGCTAAATTATTGCATTGTTAAATAAATAAACCACATTATTATTGATGCTTAGTGGGTGGTTCAACGTATTTTTACTCTTGTAGAAGTTAAAATGTAACTCAAGCTAGAGTGGCCATGCAGTAGTGTGAACACAGTCAAATGCTTGCCCGTGTCATTTAGGTGAGTGACACCCGGTGGTTAATGCGCATGCAACACGAGCACGAGCCGAGAGGCGGCGGATACCCGAAGCTGTCGCTACGCATGGCGTGCGGTTGGGAGACATCGGAGAAGGTGAAATCGGGAATGGGGTCCATGGGCTGGAAGGAAGGGTGATACACGTGGGAAGGGTGAGGGGTGACGACGGCGCCGCCCGCCGAGCAGGAGGAGGGCGGGGTCTGCGGACTAGAGCTACAGATGGCGGGGTGAGACACGGCGGAGGACAGAGGGGGCAGAGACAGACTCTCCAGGTGCCCGAAAGACTGGCTGCGGGACTCCCGGAAATTGGAGCGACACCTGGGTCGGTGTGAGCTTCCCTCCCCCTGCTGGCCCTCTAGCAGGGAACCCTCTACCAACCTCTGCAAGCTCAAAGCCAGGTGGGGGTCAATGTGGCGCTGGCGCAGGGACATCATGCTGGGAGCTGTAGGCACAGAGGCGACAACGTTATCAGCGATCACATACTTGACCTGCTGGTCAAAGATGAGCGGAAAGATACTCCAAAAAAAGTGCTGGGATGGATTCATCTTATTTTGTTCACTTCATAATAAAACTGCACAATCCCAATACTTGTCGTATCTTTCCTGATATCAAGTGGAAATGACAAAAAGGGGACTATTAGTGAGTATTACAAGCAAGGGGGTGCACGAGTGGTGACAAGGTTAGAGGTGTTTTTTTTGTGGGATTAAAACAGTGGTGTTTCCTCCAGGTGTTTACAGGTAGTTCAGATAGGAGTGAATGGGTTGACAGGGGAGGACGCATCAATAAATGGCCCAACCGAGATACTTCCACACGGGCTGACAGTCCGAGCCCACGGACCACAGGTCACTGGCTCGCCGCTCCAACAGCCGGGCGCCGTCTGCAGTCATGGCGACGGGACAGCGGGCAGAGAAATGGCGTGGGTGTGACAGGGTGAGGGAGGAGGAGAGTGGAGTGAGATTGGAAGGGAGTGTAATTAATGTTGATTCAAAGACTTACTATTGCAGCCACATAAGTCAAATCCTCTGCAAGACGGTTACAAACGCTGAAATGCATTTTTCTGCATGTCATTTTTTTTGTAAGGAGAATGTGTGAGTTTTTACTAAATGGTTGCAGAAAATCACAAAGAGCACACTACAAACACTACAGCACAAAACATTCTTATTAAGAAATCTATATTTTGTTCTTGGACAAATAAAAACCTCCAGTCGTCATACTGGACTGGAGTCAGAGTGTTTCCAGAAGGAGAACAAGCAACCAAAACAGGCATTCAGGAAGACTGATGACACATAGGAAAATAAGTACATGGATGACATAACCCTTCTACCTCCATCACCACCAAGGTCCACAACCCTCATGAGTTCTGATGTTTGGATTTCCCCAGCAGGTTCTTGGGGTGTTTAAGTGTTCGTTTGCTAATCCCCGCTGCAGGCGGCCCCAAGGATTGAGACGAACTCTTACATTGCAGAGTCGCGGGCATGATGTCCTCGTCTAGGTCGTCCATGTCGTCCGTCACGATGAAGTGTTGCGGCGTAGCGGCCCGGCCCCCCATGAAACTTGGGTCCAGGTTGAGGGCCGACGCCAGAGACGGCAAGCCCGGGTTGTTGACAATGGTGAAACCCGTGAGGATCTCGATCTGCTGCCAGCGGTGGAGCCTCTCGCGCAGGGCGGCTGTCACCTCGCCGAGCGCTTGTCTGGAACAACAGACAAATCTGGTATCTGCACTTTTACACCAAAACACTTTGTTTCATCTATAAATATGATAAATGATAAATGGGTTATACTTGTATAGCGCTTTTCTACCTTCAAGGTACTCAAAGCGCTTTGTTCAATGCCTGCAACTTCCCCATACATTTTGGACAATCAGCGTCATTTTCACAAATGAATTTTTTTTTGTGCTGCGCTCAAACGTGCACATCATCTGTTTAATCAAAACTCATGTTTGTTTCTTGTTTAGACAAAGCAGGAACAACATGTAACAATCTATAACTATTCATTGCTCAAACAGCACAACTGTTGACCTCTCGCGTACCTCGGATCTACTTCCTGTTTCTGTCTACAGCGCTAAGCCTTCTGGGGTAATGTACCGGTAGTATACAAACATTTAGCAACCCATCCATGTTCCACTTCCTAATTTACATGTATTTATATATTTATTTAACCTTTATTTATCCAGGGTAAGGCAATCAGGAACAGATTCTTATTTGCAGACAGAATTTACGCGATAAAAGATGTTGAGGTGGGATGATAGTCAATGAGCAACGATGAAAGATTAACAAAAATTAGCGCTAACATTGCTCTCAACAGTTCACAAATGCTCTTAGCGCGCAGGGATAAATGTGTTGGAACATCATTGAATGTTTAAGATGGACAAACACTTTTGAAGCGTAAAACACAGGGAGAATGTCTGCAACTTGTGGACGACAGAGCAGACAGTGGACAATAAGGAAGCGTTTGGTGTTGTTCTTTTCTGTTATTATAATTGATTATTACTAATATAAAACAGTACAGTAATTGACAATGACCACTGAGTGTGTGCTTTTACTGACATCTAGAGTATACTTTTAAGTCTGCGCGGTATAAAACATGTAAAAAATCAATATAGTATTTGTTTTAAAATTTCTGTTGAAATCCTGTGCATTTTGAGGTTACAAGCAACAGTTAAAATATTGATAAAAAATATATAAAATCCCAAATTGATCCAATGTTATTGAAAAAAATTAGTCGAAATCCTGTAAGGGACTGACGAGATGGTATTTGAGAATATTGTGGTCTTATCCTTTTTGCTTACTAAAAGTAGTTTCTAATATTTTGGAAGCCCTATTTGGCTGCAAGGTTAAAATTCTAGCACCCCTTAGTGCTAAAATCTTGACTTACTTGGCTGCCAAAATTTTGTGGTCTACATCATCCAGGGAGGAGCTGTGCGCCACATGGAACGTCCCAAACAGGGTGTTCCTCTTTTTCTTGATCTTCTCAGCCTGAGGAAAGCAAAGAAAGTTACTGTATCTCAAAGATCAACATGGTCCTCCTGTCACAAGTCATGCGTGCGTACCCCTTCTTTGGCCACCAGGAGCTGTCGTTCTGCGTTTTGCTTCTTGATGTTGTAGTACTGAACCTCGACTTCGTGAGTGAGCTGCAGCCACTTCTGGAGAAACTCTGGAGGCGACCAGCTACTCCGCGACTCCAGCTCCTTTTCGGCTTTCTTCAGAGCCATGCGCACCTGAGGTTGACACAAAACATGTTTTTTACAGTTATCTTGTTTCTAGAAAAAACTTGGAAACGGGCTAGGCTGTGTTCTTGCCAAACTCCTGCGTGGGTGTGTTTACCCCGATGGACCAAAACATACGTGCGTTTCAAGTGTGAAACGACAATATACTCATTGTATTCAACACATCTCGGCCTTACTAAAAAACAGAATACCTGATCAAGCTCCTCTTCGGCATACTTTTGCCGACTGAGTTCGTTCTCTGTGCCCTCTCGCAGATCCCTCAGTCGTTGGGCTTCCTGCTTGGCTGTGCTGATCTCATCCCGCAGCTTCTGCTCCAGATTGACCTTCTCCACCTCCACCGTGCGGTGGTGGTCCTGGGCGATCTGCAGCCTAATGGCAAAATAAAATCAAAGACGACCATTGTTTGACTTACGGTAATATTTCCGTGCATTGTGGTTAGGATGCACTTCCATTAATTATTTGAAACTGTAGTTTTGGTCATAAAACACTAAATTAGCTCGAAAACTAGCTAAAACGCCTGACGTGGAAAAATACAGTAGCCTGTGTGCACCACAAGAACGCAACTGTGTGAGCCTGCTACCGTTATACTATATTGCCAAAAGTATTTGGCCACCCATTCAAATGATCAGAATTATGGTGTGGAGTTGTTTTTCAGGGCTGGGCTTGGCCCCTTAGTTCCAGTGAAAGGAACTTTGAATGCTCCAGGATACCAAAACATTTTGGACAATTCCATGCTCCCAACCCTGTGGGAACAGTTTGGAGCGGGCCCCTTCCTCTTCCAACATGACAAGATCCATAAAGACGTGGATGACTGAGTCTGGTGTGGATGAACTTGACTGGCCTGCACAGAGTCCTGACCTGGACCCGATAGAACATCTTTGGGATGAATTAGAACGGAGACTGAGAGCCAAGCTTTCTCGACCAACATCAGTGTGTGACCTCACCAATGCGTTTTTGGAAGAATGGTCGAAAATTCCTATAAACACACTCCGCAACCTTGTGGACAGCCTTCCCAGAAGAGTTGAAGCTGTAATAGCTGCAAAAGGTGGACCGACATCATATTGAACCCTATGGGTTAGGAATGGGATTGCACTTCAAGTTTATATGTGAATCAAGGCAGGTGGCCAAATACTTTTGGCAATATAATGTACACTGTGGAAGGATAAAGTCACACATCAATTAACTTTTTGCACGTCACTATGTCTCCCGAATGTGAGGCTGACACTTTTGGGGGCAAAGTGCCACACAAACGGAAAGTGGAAGTAAAACTGTGAGCGAACTGTGGGGCTGAATTTCCCCCAGGGATCAATAAAGTACTTTCTATTCTATTCTATTTAATTATATTCTAAAAAGAAGTGATATTAGTAGAGATGTCTGATAACATCAGCCTGCCGGGCGGCGTATCAAAGTTGGTAGAGTGGCCGTGCCAGCAATCGGAAGGTTGCTGGTTACTGGGGTTCACTCCCCAACTTCTACCATCCTAGTCATGTCCGTTGTGTCCTTGGGCAAGACGCTTCACCCTTGCTCCTGATGGCTGCTGGTTAGCGCCTTGCATGGCAGCTCCCGCCATCAGTGTGTGAATGTGTGTGTGAATGGGTGAATGTGGAAATAGTGTCAAAGCGCTTTGAGTACCTTGAAGGTAGAAAAGCGCTATACAAGTATAACCCATTTATCATTTATTATTTATATTATCGGCCGATAAATGCTTTAAAATGTAATATCGGAAATTATCGGTATCAGGTTTTTTTTATTATCGGTATCGTTTTTTTTTTATTAAATCAACATAAAAAACACAAGATACATTTACAATTAGTGCACCAACCCAAAAAACCTCCCTTCCCCATATACACTCATTCACACAAAAGGGTTGTTTCTTTCTGTTCTTAATATTCTGGTTCCTATATTATATATCAATATATATCAATACAGACTGCAGGGATACAATCCGTAAGCACACATGATTGTGCGTGCTGCTGGTTCACTAATAGTACTAACCTTTAACAGCTAATTTTATTAATTTTCATTAATTACTAGTTTCTATGTAACTGTTTTTATATTGTTTTACTTTCTTTTTTATTCAAGAAAATGTTTTTAATTTATCTTATTTTTTAACAAGGATCTTATCTTCACCATACCTGGTTGTCCAAATTAGGCATAATAATGTGTTAATTCCACGACTGTATATATCGGTATCGGTTGATATCGGTATCGGTAATTAAGAGTCGGACAAAGTTGGAATATCGGCAAAAAAGCCATTATCGGACATCCCTAGATATTAGACATCATAAAATGCTCAGTTTAAGATGGTCAAGTGTGTGAATGTTGTCTATCTGTGTTGCCCTGTGATGAGGTGGCGACTTGTCCAGGGTGTACCTCGCCTTCCGCCCGAATGCAGCTGAGAAGGCTCCAGCAGCCCCCGCGACCCCGAAAGGGACAAGCGGTAGAAAATGGATGGATGGAAATGCTGCAACCATCATCAAGGATAGAGACACATCAGTACCTTTGAACATCCATCCATCCATCCATCCATTTTCTACCGCTTATTCCCTTCGGGGTCGCGGGGGGCGCTGGAGCCTATCTCAGCTACAATCGGGCGGAAGGCGGGGTACACCCTGGACAAGTCGCCACTTCATCGCAGGGTCAACACAGATAGACAGACAACATTCATACTCACATTCACACACTAAGGCCAATTTAGTGTTGCCAATCAACTTATCACCAGGTGCATGTCTTTGGAGCATGTAAAATTATATTAACAAAGCTGACTGTCTCATCGGTCTCCACTTTCTTGTAACATCCCTTCCAGTGTGTAAGACAACCACATCAATGTTACGTTTAAACTCTGATATTTGAAAACTGCATTTTACATGTCTTTCATGTGTTGTGTACAGTGTGATTGAGAGATGCCTTAAAGGGGTCATATTATGCAAGACCATTTTTTTTTTCTTACAGCTGGAATTTGAAAAAATGTTTTAACAGGTAAACATCCATTAATTTCAGAAATTCAACTTCAAATGTGAAACTAATATGTGATATAAAGTCATTACATACAAAGTCAAAAGTGTCAAGCTTTTATTTGTAATAATTTTGATGATTATGACTCCGAGAGGGACAAGCAGTAGAAAATGGACAGTTTACAGTTTCTGAAAACTAAATTTTCAATTCGCGGTTTTCATGAAGTGAAAGCAATAATCATCAAAATTATATTAAATTACATCTTTAAATATCTTGAGTTGCATGTTATGGGCCTATGTCATATCTTAGTTTCACCTTATAAATCTAATTTTCGGTATATACGAACTTTTGCACGATATTAAAATTTTTCACCTGTATTGGTACCTGTTTTTGTGTATTTAGGATCTGCTTAAGTCCCGAAAACGTGAAATCAAACCGTGGAGAGATGGTGGAGGTCTTTATAAAACAATCGTGCCTTCTTTCATACTTCCTCCAAAGAAACTGTTTGGAATTTGCCTCAAGTGTGACGTTCTTCCCAGGTGTGACGCTAACGGATTATCTATAAATGGTAGAGATTTACCATAAGCGCTTTGCGCGAGTCGGCCATTAAAGTTTGCACTGCAGTCAATAAGCTCCATTTTTCTATCCTCTTTTTGTGGGGCAGACTGACTCATACATGCACATGCATCCTCTGCTGTTTGTCATTTCTAATACAAAGTATCGTTTGGTTTAAACTTATATCTGTCAGTAGACTCCATATGGAAGCGCTAAAAACTACAACATGGATGACAGGGAGAAGAAGATGCAGTCAAAGAAGTGGAGGCATGTAAATAAGCCCACAAAACAGCTCATCCCGAAGAGATGGGCAGAATGCAGCTTAAAAACGGTCTGTAAAACAATTTATGCAAAATCTTGACCAACGCACCACCATTACATGTTATGGAGACTACGAGAAAATATTTTAAATGTAGAAAAAAAAAGTCATAATTTGACCCCTATAAAAGGGGACCTATAATGAATTTTGTCTTTTCTGACTAATAAATGTTGTGACATTGTTGGATACTCGTGTTAAATAAATAATGCCAACGTATCAAATCCTAAGGTTCATGCATGTTGGCGTGAGCTTGCATGCAGTATCGGATGCTTTTTAGCGGGGTTGTGCAATCTGGCTACGTGTTGACGTCACGGCGAGAGGGAAGCACTTATTTAGACATTAAAGTCAAGCGCTCAGCCAGAGGGGAGCTACGAAGGTAAGCTAAAGTATTACTTCCATCTAACTTTAGCATGCACACAACACTGACATGCAGTGACAAAAATGCTGCTAAAAGCAGACGTTTTTTTGCACTCTCTGAATCTTTTGGACAGTGTGCAAGTGTACCTAATGTTGTAACCCGGTGCATCCTATATATAATGTTTATGAAGTTTATTTTTGATCGTGTCTGGAAAAAAATAGCGGCTTCAATTTGAAGAGGGTGGGGCGTAGTTTTATGTGCAAAATGTACATATCCAATACATATCTAGAGCACAAGGAAGTGTTTTAAATGTAGATTAAAATCATCATAGGTTCCCTTTAGGTTCGCACTTAGGCTAAAACATGTCAGTCTAGGTTCATAACCCGAGGACCACCTGTATTTCAGTAAAAAGAATTCCAAGCATTTTTTGTGCAGGTGTACCTAATACTGTGGGAAGTGGGCGTGGCGTGACCAAAAACTCAATCAGCTGAAAGCACGGCTGATGAGCATAAAGAGCAAAGAGCTCAGATCAGCTGCTGGGACGCTCACAATGAAAAGGCAAGAATGGGAACAGCTGTCAGCGGACAATTATAGACCAGTACAGTGTGCTGCTCGATGCTTGTGTATATATGGGGTTTATTTTTAGACAGGAGCATGACTTTACCAAAGTCTTCCAAAGGAGGGCTTTATTGCCCATGACTTAATTACTAAGTGCTTAGTCACGCACAGAACCCCCTTTTTAAAAATACTTTAATTTGAGTCCAAGTTAATCATAATAGTACAATGTGTGTGATATTTAACGGGATGCTGGCAATACCGTCTTTGGTCACTGAGGAGCAGCATTCTCCTCCTGGTGAAGCAAAGAATGAAAGATGATCCAGGCGGGCCACGGTGGAAAAATAAGGCTTGGCCCGGTGCTGTCCCGCTAAAACCATCGACCGTGACCTCTGCTACACTTGCAGCTGAGCTTTGAAAGCACCTGCGCAGCCCTGGCGCCCATGGAGAAGATTCCAACTACCAGGACGTATTCCAAGAAAAAGGTAATCGGTTTTTGTACTTTTGGATACTAACTGTGGTGTTTATGAGTCTGACAGACAGCAAATGTTGCCCGCAAACTCATTCATTGCCATCGCGTCCTTGACGCCGCCGGTCCTTGACGCCGCCGGTCCTTGACGCCAGTGCTTTTTTTCCACCATGTCTGTCTGCAACTCCAGTCCTAGTGTGGCCAAATTAGCGCCGGAGCCCACATGTTAAGCGGTCATGCTTAACACCATCTCCCAGCAGTGAATCAGAGCCTCTGTGTCAAAGCGGTGCTCTCAAAAGGCTCCCTGGAAACCTCCTCCCACCGTCTCCCCACAGCCCGGGCTACTCGATACCACCACAGGATGGGCTTGAAGGTATGGAAAGAAAGCAGCTGGCAGTTGGATCAGGAGGCGCAGACACAGACATACTTCGCTGCCTCAGCTCCAGGAACAGTGCGACAAACAACACTGATTAACTTTAACGTGCCACAAAAACTTACCGATTTCAAACTAATCTTGTAAATACACAAATAAAGACTTGCAGTACTTTGTGCAACATCACCAAGACAGATTTAAAGCATTTAAAACTCTGTTCCAGCATATCAAGTATTTGAAGCACTTACAAGGTGCCTGAACAGTGACAAACCGTGAAGACGCTCAAGTAAGTCCACACCCAAGCAACAAATTATAGCTTGTCTGGTTCTATAAGGCCAATATGATTGCTTTACAAAAATGAAAGAAGCACAAATGTATGGCACCTCAGGCACGTCCTATGAAAGCATGCACATAAAGCATCCTTGGTATGGAGAATTCACTCGTCTGAGTTCATAGACAATCCAGTCAACTGCGTGCAGAGAGTAAAACAACATGTCTATAGAAACAAGTGTTTGCCAAAGGCCTGTAATCTATCAGTGGCGGTGGGGTAAATTACATCATCATCTAATTTGCATAAACATAAATAAAACATCTCACATGATGTACTTACAGTAGGAGGCCATTTATGCTTCAAGTACATTTCTTAAAACCTTAGAAAAGTAAACGTGACTTCTGCACTGATCAAAAGCTGTTGATCATAACATAAGCAAAACCGAAAGCTTTGAAAGTAAAATGTTTTAAAATAAGAGTATCCGCATAAGCATGCTTAATCACTGAGAATTCTTAACAGGTAGCCAAAATCTATTTGTGGCGTCCCAATTAAGAGTGTGGTGGGCCGTGTATGGGAAACACTGAACACAGCACTGACTGACTGACCATTGACTATTGACTACTAGCTCTTAGTTTAAAAGGTTAAAGGAGCCATACATGAGATTCATGTATTAGTGTATCCTTGAAAGGAAAAGAACGAGACGGTGCACACACTTGTAAGCACATTCTACGCATTCCTGGTCCTATTAGCAGGGCTCAGAATAGTTCCTAAGGCTTCGGTCACCTACAACTGAGATGCTTCTGTCGCTCAACCTCAAAACGGGTCGAATAAATACTTTGTCTTAAAGGCCTACTGAAATGAATTTTTTTTATTTAAACGGGGATAGCAGATCTATTCTATGTGTCATACTTGATCATTTCGCGATATTGCCATATTTTTGCTGAAAGGATTTAGTATAGAACAACGACGATAAAGATTGCAACTTTTGGTATCTGATAAAAAAAAGGCTTGCACCTACCGGAAGTAGCGTGACGTAGTCAGTTGAACATATACGCAAAGTTCCCTATTGTTTACAATGATGGCCGCATGAAGTGAGAGAGATTCGGACCGAGAAAGCGACAATTTCCCCATTAATTTGAGCGAGGATGAAAGATTTGTGGATGAGTAAAGTGCAAGTGAAGGACTAGTGGGGAGTTGAAGCTATTCAGATAGGGAAGATGCTGTGAGAGCCGAGGGTGACCTGATATTCAGCTGGGAATGACTACAACAGTAAATAAACACAAGACATATATATACTCTATTAGCCACAACACAACCAGGCTTATATTTAATATGCCACAAATTAATCCTGCATAAAAACACCTGCGTGTTTGTTATGCTAGCTCCTAGCTCCTCTGCTAGCTCCTAGCTCCATAGAACACGCCAATACAATTCAAACACCTGATCAACACACACAATCACTCAGCCCAAAAGACAGTTTACCTAACCCAAGGTTCATAAAGCTTATATATTTTTAAAAAGTTACGTACGTGACGCGCACATACGGTCAAGTTATCGAATGTTTAGCAGCCAAGGCTGCATACTCACGGTACCTGATATTCAGCTGGGAATGACTACAACAGTAAATAAACACAAGACATATATATACTCTATTAGCCACAACACAACCAGGCTTATATTTAATATGCCACAAATTAATCCTGCATAATAACACCTGCGTGTTTGTTATGCTAGCTCCTAGCTCCTCTGCTAGCTCCTAGCTCCATAGAACACGCCAATACAATTCAAACACCTGATCAACACACACAATCACTCAGCCCAAAAGACCGTTCACCTAACCCAAGGTTCATAAAGCTTATATATTTTTAAAAAGTTACGTACGTGACGCGCACGTACGGTACGGTACGTGTTATGCTAGCTCCTAGCTCCTCTGCTAGCTCCTAGCTCCATAGAACACGCCAATACAATTCAAACACATGATCAACACACACAATCACTCAGCCCAAAAGACCGTTCACCTAACCCAAGGTTCATAAAGCTTATATATTTTAAAAAAGTTACGTACATACGCAAAAAAAAGCCAAAGCTGCATACTCACAGTAGCACGTCTGCGTCTTTGTCATCCAAATCAAAGTAATCCTGGTAAGAGTCTGTGTTGTCCCAGTTCTCTACAGGCGTCTGTGTATCCAAATCAAAAGTCCTCCTGGTTAGAGTCTCTGTTATCCGAGTTCTTCCATCTTGACTGCATCTTTCGGGAATGTAAACAAAGAAGCGCCGGCTGTGTACTGTTGTGGCTGACTACGTTCGAAAAATACGTCCATTTCGCACCGACAACTTTCTTCTTTGCTTGCTTGGCTTCCTTCTCCATAATGCAATGAACATGATTGAAACAGATTCACGAACACAGATGTCCAGAATACTGTGGAATTATGAAATGAAAACAGAGCTTTTTCGTATCGGCTTCAATGTGGAAGGCATACCCGTGTTCGCCGGGCTACGTCACGCGCATACGTCATCCGCAGAGGCGTTTCGAACCGGAAGTTTAGCGGCAAATTTAAAATGTCACTTTATAAGTTAACCCGGCCGTATTGGCATGTGTTATAATGTTAAGATTTCATCATTGATATATAAACTATCAGACTGCGTGGTCGGTAGTAGTGGGTTTCAGTAGGCCTTTAAATAGGCACCAATCTGCTAGGCTATATAAACATGATAAATAACTGAAGCCAGATGTTGCAAAAGCTGGAAATGATCTGGGAGGCATCGTCAAAGTGCTATTTTTATGGGCAACTAAAAGCTAGATTGTGTGAAAGCCAAGTTGTGTTAAGACAAAAAGGTCCAAATGTCTTCATCAAGCTTGCAGCAAAAAAGACTGTAACCCTTCTGGAATGGTACGACGTTTAAGGAGCTGACAAACTGGATTGAGCAGAATTTCTCGAACACCATGCGGATAAATTATTATTATTTATGAGAGCATTTAAATATTTTTGATATGGCAGCTACGTTTTGTTCAATGTCTGTAGACTCTCGCACACAAGAAGAACCCGCAAAATTAACCAACTTACTTTCACTTCTGCTAGAAAGAGACCCTTACAGGAAGAAAGCCTGTTTATGTGTGAGGTGGAGGTTGCAAAAACTCACTTTTTTTGTAGGTCATGCAGACTCTGCTCAGCTCTCTGTAGGCCGTCCAGGTCCTTCATCATCTTCTTCATGTGGTCCTTGGAGGAGCGGTTCTGGATGTAGGCAAACCAGCAGCCCCCCATCCCGATCACAATTGACACCACCAGCATGAGGTCCTTCAAGTGGTTGTGTCTGTTCACTGGGAGGCACGCACACAAACAAAGGGGGGATTTTTGTATTTAGTTACACAGTATTTCCTGCCTGAAGTCATTTATATTAAATTTACACCAGTGCTCCCTAAAACAGAAAATAAACAATAAGGAGTTGCCGATCCATCGGCCACAGTCAGTATGGGACGCAAAAATGACAAAGCATGTGATCGCCATTGCCGATTAATGACTTTGAAATACCGATCTCCTCTGGCTAATATTGTATTTATTTTTAGTGCCACGACAAACAAGCTAGAAGCCCAGTGTGTATCTCCATACATTATGTGGAACAGCTCTCCTAAGTTAATAATAATTATCACTTCCATTGCGGCAAATAAACTAAATTTCTTAGTATAGTAAGTATCATTATCAAGTATCACTGGAATGCCCCCACACGCCTCCCTGGGGAGATGTTTAGGGCACGTCCGACGGGTAGGAGGCCGCGGGGAAGACCCAGGGCATGTTGGGGAGACTATGTCTCCTGACTGGCCTGGGAACGCCTCGGGATCCCCCGGGAGGAGCTGGACGAAGTAGCTGGGGAGAGGTAACTCTGGGCTTCTCTGCTTAGGCTGCTGCCCCCGCGATTCAACCTCGGATAAGCAGAAGAAGATGGATGGATGGATGGATGGACCTCCATTGCAGCAAATAAGCTGCATTTCTTAGTATCGTAAGTATCATTATCAAGTCAGCCTCGTCTTCCAATTAGTGGAAGACGAGGCTAAAGAAGCAGGAATGCTAGGAGCAAAGCTAACCGCTGAGTTTGTTTTATAAAACACCAAGACATAGGTGCCTCGTAAAGCTAAAACGTGTAGATTGAAACATCTTACAGCAGTAAGTAAGTAGTTATTTAGAGGAAGTTAACAATAAGATTAATAAGAGTTAAGAGAGGAGAATATAACAATTGTTGGTGGGTCAGCATTGTTGCAGCCATAAGTACACAACATGCAAGAGGGGGGCTCGATCCATAAATTGGTGCTGTCGACACCAAGGGTAGTATGAGTAAATGATTGATACTTAAATGATTAGGTCAGTCGTTCTTAAATAGTGGGGCGCGTCCCCCTAAGGAGGCACGGTGCGAGTATCAAATGGCCTTAGTTGGTCAAAAAATGCTTAAAGGATTTTTTCCAGGCATTGTAAGTTGATCTTTACTTTTTTTCGTCTATTTATTTAAATTTTAAGTTAACAAGGATACAATGTTATGCAGAAGTGTACTTATAACAATTATAAAGACATATGATACTATTTATAGTCGTGGCGGAGAGTGGGGCGTGAAATATTTTCGTCTTCCTGGGCAATGGGGGCCGGTGGGGGTCATAACAAAAAGTATTTGAGAAGCACTGGATTAGATCACAACATTTTTTGTCATGTTTCTTAATGTTTACAAATGCAGGTAATAATTCTCTGGACACTGGAGGACTTTGAGAGCAAAAATTATTTCATTCAGTTTTTCATTTTGTTTAGTTTTTGTGTTCTATTAACTTTGTTTTGATCAAACAATTGTATTTAATAAAATATAAGGAAATATTGTAATGACATTAACTATCAAAAGCACTCACTATAAATACATAGAAAAATTTACAGTTATTACATGTGATCGGAATCAGCGGCATAAAACGTTGATCGGAACATCCCTAATAAAGAGTTAATATATTTAATGAATTTAGTTTATTATAATTAATTCCCCCTAGAGTCAATCATGTGTCACTGTAATAATCCTGATTATCTATAATACAATTAATTTAATATCATATTACTACATAATAATCCTATTTTACAACATAAAAAAAAGCAAACCCAGCCACTCCTTACCATCGGGAAAGAAAGGTCATTAAACATTTAAAAGTAACGAAAACAAATATTTGGGCCAGTCCCCAGATCAGGTTTAGACCCGCCTCTAATTCCTATAGCTGCACTTAAAGTCTAGTCATGCTCTCCTTTTTAATTGCTGCAATGTAAAAGGTGCCCCCTGCCTTCAAGAAAGAGATATCCAATGTTCCTTCCTGGAGTATCTCAAATAGGTTTACAAGTCAGCAGAGTGTCTTTCTTTATAGAGCGGCAGTTGAGTGCAAAGCACACCCTGAATTAAAATGCAAGTGCACACCTCACACTTGACACAAGGCAAGCTTTCAACATTCATATAAAAAGTTCCTTAACTTGAGGATTTGCAAGAAAACATACTGATTAATTCCACTCCAGGTCGACCGCTGGAAAGATGCGGACGCACTTGCGCTTTAATCAGCGTACTAAATTGTCAAACACTGGCCTGGAGGACGATGGGCTCATTGTGCGCGTGTCTTAAAATGCTGCTGGGGCGAGAAAGTCACAGTCAGTGTGAGCTCACCGCTTTTGAGAGGCTGTCAAAGCCAGACGCCGCTAGATTGCATCTCCGTGGAGGTGCCACAAAATCCACGGTGACACATGCCACACGCAGACCCCTGCACAATGTACCCCCATGCTGTTTCTTGCCAATTGAAATGCACTTTTTACACTTTCTTTTAGTTGGAGATGATGTAAACATGTCAAAATAGCACAACTATTGTAACACAATTTGTATGAACTTGCATGTGTCCACCCCAGCTGGTCACATGCACTGAGATTACCTGGCAGGATAAACCCTTAATACTGATTTAATCATTTCCTGGTCTCACACGCAGCTTTCGCCTGTGCCACAGACTTTTGAATATTTTGCGGCATGCTTTCTGCAAAATGAGTCACTTCCCGAAAGGAAACAGAAGCAAGCAGCCTTACAAGAGGGCCAAATTTGCCATATAAACCGTCTAAAACGTTTGGAATGGACAGAGATGATCACGTGACGCTTCAGTAGTTTAAACAAGGAAGTAGTAAACATTGGAATTCCAGCTACCATGTTGACAAAAAGGCAATTGTTTAGAAACAAATAGAGAAGAATGAAATGCACTGAGATATATATATATATATATATATATATAAGTACAGCATCTGGAACTAAACGGTAATGTATTAACAAGCATGACAATCACACTGCGGTTTATTCTTTTTTTTTCTCTTAAATTATGCAATGATGCCGCTTACTGAGAGGTGCTCCGAACAACACTGTGTCCAAAGATTTGAGCTGCAACTTCTGAACGTGGCTGCGATCCAGAATCTTGAGAATGGTGTGTGTCAGAGTGTTGTTCTTCACAGCCAGCCTGAGAGAGAACAGACATGTGGAAGGAAGTCAACGCTAGATGCATACACACCTGGATTGTGTTCAATAACCTCAAAGTGGGAAATACACTACACATTATGTAGTTTCGAATGAACCATTGCAGCTTTTACAAACACAAAGGAAAGCAAAATATGAATACATTGAGTCATCTTACCTCGGCATTGTGCTCCCGTTAAAGCTCATCTTACGAAAGGCCTCCACATACTGAGGCAGTTCCACGTAGGTGATGAGCCATTCGACCACCTCATCCACCGTCCAGTTATACACTGAGGAAAACAGTAAGATGTAGAGTTGTCACAGTATTTTTGTATGTACTGTATGTACATGGTACGCATCTGTACTGTACCGAAATGCTGCGAACCAATTTCTCACTAGGGATGATGTTCGAAACCGGTTCTCCCGGTTGTTCGATAAGAAAAGAACCGATTCCATTAACTCGAATACCTTTTTGAGAACCGGTTCCCGTTATCGAGGCCACTATAGTAAAGAAAAAGAGTTGGTTCTTTATTCGAATCCCTGGGAACAAATCCCGTCCCACAGGAAATGCCCTGTGGAACATCACAGGTAATGACGTGGCTCAGTCATTAGGCGGCAGATAGAGAAAGAGGCAAAAATAATGGACCGGAAAAAACGCCTCAAGGCATGGCTTCATTTTACAAAAAAATTCGACGAGGAAACGGCAATATGCAATTATTGACAGGCTTCGCTCTCATGTAAAGGGAGCAGTACAACAAACATGTTGAAACATGTTCAGGCTGCACATAACCTGAACGTTCGAGAACCGTGTCCTGTCTTCGACACGTGGAGAAGCAGCGACAGGGATGACGAAGCACGCCCCTCTTCCTCTGCTTCAACCTGCATCCCCAGTTCCAGTGATAGTGGCGGTGAGTAACTAACGTTAACTGTTGCCGGTTAATTTCCATATTTGCTCACTTGTAGCTTTTAGTCTAAAATAAGGTTACCTCTTATGTCAACCAGGACTGCAGTAATGTTAGCTAGACTAATGTTACCTAAGCATAGTCAGTGGCTAACGGTAACGTTAGCCTTTTTGTAGCCTACACCACTACAGAGTTTGCAGGTCTGTCTAATAAACTAGTGCTTGCTTTCTTTCTTTCTTTAGTTTATTTCGTACATGAACACACTTACAGTGTAACACATCACAGTTTCATATCATTTCACTTTACATCATGTCCGAAAAGGAGTAGGAAGAAGCAAATCTTATTTAATCCTACCCCTTTCCCACTTCAGAGTATTTACAAATATATACATAATTTACTGACTTTTTTATAATAAAATAACATCTGTGAATTAGTATATACAACAGTTTTGTAATATGTAATTAACTAATTCAGTCATTATTAATATACTGAGATGAAGAATATCTTATTTTCAATAAGGTTGAAAGTATTTCTCATAATTCTTCTTTGTACTTTGTAAGCACTATTAATTTGAACAACCTCTTAAAGTGGATCATATCAGTACAATGTTTAACTTCATTACTTAATCCATTCCATCATTTAATTCCAAATACTGATATGCTAAAGACTTAATAACGGACACCCTAGTCTTCACATTCAGCTAATTTGCCCCCTAATTATATGCTGTGTCTGTCCCTCATTTTCCCTCCAGGACAAGGACGTGCAGTCATTCCTGGAGGAGGCCACACTGATGGACCATAGAAGGTTTAGATACAGACTGGAGGAGGATGTATCGTCTGGGAGAAGCTGAAGAGAAGAGCCGTGGCAGCAAACACAGTGGAAGCAGTAGCATAGGTATTATTTGAAACTATTTATTGAACTGAAGCAATATTTTATTGTGAGACCTTCACTTTGGCTCTGTTGTACTTTAAGGACCACTTCAGCCTAAAACAACATTGTGCTGAAAAACTAAATCAGTTTGAAATTTATTTTTTTCAAGCAGCTAGTGAAAGAGGCAGAGAGGCAAGAAAAGGAGGTGAGTTCAGCTCTTGGTGATGATCAGAGTGGGCATGAATTGAAATACCTAAACTACATTATTTAGTTAGAAGGTCTGGGACTTTTAGATTAATTAAAAGCCTCTGAATAATAAGATTAAACATTTTATTTTTTAGGGGGGTAACAACAGTCAATATTTATTTATTTTATTTTTTTCTTATAAAATAAAAGTGAGCTTTTGTTAAACCAAATATTGTGTGTTTTTTTTCCATATACAACAACCTATCTGGATTCGATAAGAGAATCGATAAGGAATCGGTTCGATAAGAGGATTCGATAATGGGCTTGGAAGCACAGTTTTAGGCAAACGAAGACGGTGCAGTCCAGCCTTTGGCTAGCGATAGAGAGGGTAAACTTTAGGTAGGGCCTCTTCTGTCGTAAAGTCTCCTGTTTTTGACACTTTGCCCTCCTGTTGAAATACGTAAATGGACAAAAACAAGCAGCTAACAGTAGTGTGCCGGCACTATTCAAATTATGGCGTATTTTTACACACTTAGTAGGAAGTACTAATCAACTAAAATCTGCTTCTGAACGTTAAGTATTTTGCCTCCCTTCCTGTGGCTGAATAAGCTAGATATTATATACTGCTGCCATCAACAAATATAATAGAAAAAACATACAAACAATAATAACTAAATTAGGATGATTTGTTAAAATTTTATAGCTGCATTTTAGAGATACAGTATGTTACCATTTTACTCAAGTACTCACTTAACGCTGCACTGTCATTGGCATGACTGCAGACACTTCTTCCTCGCTCCCCACAGAGCTTTACAGGGCAGGTACACTTCCCTGGTTCTAGCCGCAAGCCTCACTGGCTCGAATGTCAAATGGCATAAATGTACTGTGGAGTGAACGAGTATGCTATGCTTTTGACTAGAGGGATTATTTTTAGTCTTTCTATTCATTTCTATTAAAAACTGCCCTACTGGGGGACAGTGGGACCGGCAATGAAGAATGGCCGAAAGGCTAACAAAGTTGGTTTTTTTTTAACGCAGAACAAGTCAATAGGTTGTATTCACCTGATGTCACGTACGGCTAATTAACTATGCAAGACTCCAAGTGGTGGTCAAGCAAGCGTCTGTTGGTGTTTTGGGAGGCATTTTGCCTTTCTCAAAGAAAAATGCCCTTTGCTAACCATTTAAACCGCAAAAATGATAATAAGTTCTTCTGAGTTCCTTGACAGGTAATCAAAAAGAGGCGAAAGATGTCAAATCCAAGGGAACAGAGTCGAAGAATGCACACGTTTGCGGTGATCACTTCGTTAAAGGTCTGTTTGATATAATGTACTTTTAACGTTAAGTATTTCCCATTTAAGCATTATCTTGGTATTATTTGTATTCTATCTTGCTTTGGAATTCTTAAAATCGCATTTTTGTTACGAGTGTTTCGTAAACCACCAACTAAAATAGTTAAGCTTTTACCAAAGGCAGCAATCATGAATTAAGCTTTCAGCACACACACAATGTTGACATCTATTAGGTATATTTTGATGAAGACGGGGAAAAACACATGTACATGTAACGACGCCTGCAACAACAACAACAACAACAACAACAACAAGACAAAATGGCCAAAACTTAACCGGCCATGCAGTTACAGTGAGCTGTGATCACTTCTCTGTCTTCTTTCACAACCAGCTAGGTCTTCAATGGTATCACTGATTATCTTTGAGTGTTATCTTTATGAGTGGTTAACATAATGAGAAAAGGAAAAACAGTGAATCAAGGCTATAGAGTGCTACTCGCAGCTTGTTTACAAGGACGCGTCCTCACAATACTTTTTTTTTTTTATGTATAGGGATCAATTATATTGCATAGTTTTAATTTTTTCCTGAGGGAACTCTCTTGAAGGAATCAAAGTACTATCTATCAATCTATCTTGTTAGATTTCTGTGATTGTATCTGCTTTTAGCGGTAAGATCTAAGCTCCTTGCGTACTCTGATAGTTTGCATGCTGTTTTCTGCATAGTAGCCATGTTGGTTTGGTTGACCACCACTTCCTTCACTTCCGTAAAAATCTTACGTGACAGAATACAAGCCATAAGGAGTGTATTGATAAGAGAAATAATGATAAACACATGGTGTGTGTGCGTAAAAACCCAAGGTTGCATCAGTCTGTATCCCAAATGAGCTTGTAGGTATCAGGTGTCATAACAGTGACGCTTGGAGGGGGAGGGTATCCTAGTCCACAGCTGCTGAAGTGTACTATGAGTGTGAAACAGGCAGCTTGCAGAAAGGGTGTGAAAGACGTGACAGCTAGATACGGCACATCACATAAAAGTGCCCTCATGATGGTCCGACCAGACATGCTGGGGAAGAGGAGGCAACAGCGTGTGTGCTGATTTTGTGCTGACAGGCTCGAGCGTGCTGCCCTTTGCTTGACACACCGGCTGATAAAGCCGCCTTGACCGAATAGAGTGGGCCCGTGGGTCGAGTGGTTGACTTTGTTCCCATGGGAAATGCTAAATGTGATTAAAAAGCTGTCTTGCAGTCACAGACACAAGCAAGACAAAATGAAGAGTCACAGACACGTGTATTAAAGCAGTAAGGACAACTGTTGTGACCTTTAGATCATTTTGTGTCAAGGTAACTGGGATTCAAAGCAGTACCTTCAGAGCTCTTCCATGTTTTCCAAAGGTCCTCCACGCTGATGAACTGGTCATCCCCGTGGAAGCTGTTGTGTTTGGCCTTGGGGTCATGGTAGTTCAGATCCTCCCTCAAGAACTGCAGGGCGAGCACATGACATGGTTTGGAGAATTGACTTTTTGTTCGATTCAGCATATATGAAGTATGGGAGGCTTTGGATTTGCATGGATCTAGTACGTAATTGTCTCTGCCATAATGGGAATTTACGTGCTAGGACAGCAGAGAACGTACAGTGCTTTTGTCCAATCTGTTCCACATAACTAATCATGTCAAAAATCTACAAAGAGATACATAAATCCAAAGAAGCCAGTATTACTAACACGTTAGAAGCGTCGTCTTGTTGCTGTGCTTTTTTTAAAAACTCTGCGCAACATCTTGAACCCACAGGAGCCCACTCATTAAGCATGGGTGGAAGACCTCATACTTGTCTTGCTTGATTATTTGATGGAGAACACATGTTGCCATTACCCTTATTAAAACCTAAAGACTCAGCCAAGACTAGTAGCAGCAACACTTAAATGTGTGGAGGGTGACTGTTCAAAGAGGTAAGACTCCAGTGTCCTTTGCGCTGTCAAATAAGTTTCTTTGCAATACTAGCATAACAAGTGTTAATACAAACTATTGTTTAGGTTGTTTTTGTTGTTGTTTACAAACTCAGGGAGAAAGTCACTGTATACAGGAAGGCTTTGAAGGCAAAACCCAACAGTTATTGTGCACCAGCCACTTTATTTTGGTAAGATCAGTTGTGCATTCAATACCACAAATGTAAATATTTCTAAATTTCATAATATAAGCTTTATAAAATGTATGTTTACTTTAGTTATTTGCTATAAAACATTTTTAGTTTGATAATCTACTGTCAAGTATCGGATCGGGACTTGAAATCAAATCGGATCTGAGGCCAAAATAATCAGATAAGGATTGGAGGCCAAAAATGTTGATCGTTGAGCTAGTTTTTACAATGTTGGATACTCGTGTTAAACAATGCCAAATAAAAGATTCATGCATTGGGGCGAGAGCTTGCACGCTGTTTAGATGCCTGTGACAGATCGCTGGGTTTTGGAATATATTTTTAACACTGGGCCTTTTGTAACGTCAAAGATTGAAGGACGTACATTTGTGGTCACTCTGGGACATTTTGTGTCGGCAGTAGGGCTGCAACTAATGACGATTTTGATAGTCGACTAGTCATCGATTATCTTAACGATTATTCGACTAATCAGATTATGAAGCATAAACCTATTCAGTGACTCTAATTTAGCTATCATCTTTTAAATTCAGCTTAACATATGTTTAGGCATGTGCTAACTAACAAAGATTACTAATTGATTAAGGAATATTTATTTACATATACCGTAAATTAATAGTTAAAAGCAAAGACAGGCCCAGTGCTGACAAAAACAAAGTATCATTTTCTATGAAAACAACGGGCAGACCATCCAGGACAAAGGCAAGCAGATAGAGAGATGGGTGGAACACTATTCCGAACTGTACTTCAGACATAATCAAGTCACATCCGATGCCCTTGCAGTCATTGAAAGCCTCCCTCTCATGGCTGAACTGGACGAGAAACCCACTGTGGCTGAACTAAAGAAGGCCATTGAGAGCCTGTCCTCAGGGAAAGCGCCTGGGAAGGATGGCATACCACCAGAAGTCATCAAGTGCGGCGACAGCACACTGAGGGAACATCTTTACGACCTCCTCTGTCAGTGCTGGGAGGAAGGAGCAGTACCTCAGGACATGAGAGACGCCAACATCGTTACCCTGTGCAAGAACAAGGGTGATAGAAGCGATTGTAACAACTACAGAGGAATATCTCTCCTAAGCATCGTAGGCAAAGTCTTTGCACGTGTCCTCCTGAACAGACTGCAGAAGCTTGCTGATAGAGTATACCTAGAGTCACAGTGCGGGTTCCGCTCGGAAAGATCAACCATTGACATGGTCTTCACCATCAGGCAACTGCAAGAAAAGTGCAGAGAGCAGCACAAGCCCCTCTTTCTGGCCTTCATAGATCTGACCAAAGCGTTTGACCTTGTCAGCAGGGATGGGCTCTTCACAGTCCTAGCGAAGATTGGCTGCCCACCGAGACTCCTGAGCATGATCAAGTCGTTCCATGACGGCATGAAAGGCACAGTTCAATATGACGGCTCGACGTCAGATGCTTTCGACATCCGCAGTGGCGTCAAGCAGGGCTGTGTCCTCGCTCCCACTCTCTTCGGCATCTTCTTTGCCGTTCTGCTGAAGCATGCCTTCGGATCGTCGACCGAGGGTGTTTACCTCCACACTCGGTCAGACGGCCGACTGTTCAACCTGGCTCGCCTAAAAGCAAAGAGCAAGGTCCGGAAAGTAACCATCAGAGACATGCTGTTTGCAGATGACGCTGCTCTGGCCACCCACACAGAAGAAGAGCTACAGAGCCTGATGGACCGCTTTGCAAAGGCATGCGAAGAGTTCAGCCTGACTATCAGTCTGAAGAAGACAAATGTGATGGCCCAAGATGCTGAACCACCCTGTATCACCATCAACGACTATGAACTAGAGGTCGTCAGCCAGTTCACATACCTTGGTTCCACCATCACTGACAACCTCTCACTGGAAGCAGAGATCAACAAGAGGATCGGCAAGGCTTCCACAACCTTGGCCAAGTTGTCGCAAAGAGTGTGAACAACAGCATGCTGACAATCAACACCAAGATCGCTGTGTATCGTGCCTGCGTGCTAAGTACTCTCTTGTACGCCAGCGAATCCACGACTCTGTACTCCTCGCAGGAGAAGAGGCTAAGTGCCTTTCACATGCGCTGCCTCCGTCGCATACTCGGGATTATATGGAGCGATCGTGTGACAAACAACGAGGTGCTGATGCAAGCCAAGATTCCCAGCATGGTCACTCTGCTCCATCAGCGTCGCCTTCGATGGCTGGGCCATGTGCGTCGAATGGACGATGGCCGGATCCCCAAAGACATCCTCTACGCAGAGCTTGCTTCCGGCAAGAGGACAACGGGACGGCCACATCTCCGCTTCAAGGATGTCTGCAAGCGTGACCTGAAAGCGCTCGACATGGACCTGAACACCTGGGAAGAGCTTGCTCAGGACAGATCCAGCTGGAGACACACCGTGAACACTGGACTGAAAGCTGGCGAGGCAAAACTCCGCCAGCTTGCAGATGAGAAGCGAGCTCAGAGAACGAGCAAGCAACTACATCCTGTCGCTGACTCGACTTATAAATGCACCAAGTGCAACAGAGACTGTCACTCCCGTGTGGGTCTGTACAGCCACAGCAGACGCTGCATGACCAACTAAATCATATCCAAGGGGCGCTAATCCATTGTCTTCCGAGACTTACGGATGCCAGTAGTAGTAGTGCGCGTGTGTTTAACGTTTGTTTTACACTTGAAGTTCCTGTCAAATTAAGGAAGTACTTGACTTGATATAAAACAGTATAGCGGGCGAACTTTGGTTAAAATGATAGTTAAATCAATTTTTCTCACAACTTCGTCCCACACTTGTTAGCTACCTAGCAAGGTAACTAGTTAACTATGTTATCGAGTTGAGATTGCATAATCCAGATGTCAGACATCATGCCTCCGCTTTAACTGTTATCACAAATGTACTGCCATAAAAAAACAAGGCCCGCTTTGCAAAATAAGAAAGGAGTTCATGTCTTTAACAAGATTAAGGTCAAATAATTCCACATTTGGCATGTTTTCACCTGCAATGTTGTTGCGAGAGGCAGCGCTGACTCGCTTCTCTCCGGAAAAATATGAATGATGACGTTACCGACTAAATTCAACAACATTGCCACGGCAAAATTGAGGCTGCCACACCTTAAAAATATGTATTTTTACATTTAAACAAATGAGTAATGAGTAAAGTATTGTAGCTTCTAGAAGAAGTCAAAAGTCTGACGCTATTTTAAACTTTTTAAATTCTTAGGCCTGTTTCCGCACTTCACTCTCAGACACAACAACACTTCCTCATTCTACATCATATCACCTTTAAAGTAGGGATTATGTACTTGTGA
Organism: Entelurus aequoreus; assembly: GCF_033978785.1. Lineage (NCBI taxonomy): Eukaryota > Metazoa > Chordata > Actinopteri > Syngnathiformes > Syngnathidae > Entelurus > Entelurus aequoreus. The sequence goes on from NC_084740.1 coordinate 26,851,177, forward strand.
TCATGGGAAAAATCAACATCAAATCAAAACCACACAAACATAAAACATTAACAGCAGGTTGGTTGTTGTAGTATGAATGGATATACTGTATATAACCTATTATTTGTGCACTATTGACTAGTGATGCACTGAAATTTGGCCGATGGGAGAAAAGAGTTTGATCACCGAAAACAGCACTGCCGAAATCAGATGTTGTGATGACATAAACAGCAGGCAACATGTCATGGTATGCGAGATATCCCAGGGGAAAGCTATCTACAAAATGTACAAATATGAAGGACAGTGGGGCTTTAAGGAAAGAAAGTCCAACTGGAGCAACAGCGTGAAGCAATTGTGACATCATGCTCGCTGCAGCTCACTTTTTGTAAACACGAGTACTTTGTATAATACCACCAGAAAAACATGCTGTATTTGTTGCTAGTCATTTTTAATAAAGAAAAAAGTCACTAAAAGTTTATAGACACTTGAAAAGTTCTCAACAAAGTTAATTGTACAATAAGCAGCAACAATTAAAAATAGAGCAAAACAATGCAATTTAAAAAATGTTATTACTGATTAATAATACAGATTTGTTTTTAAATGTATGTATACATTTTTTAGCCTTTTTAAAGAAAACCATATCATCATAGTATGTTATATAATGGCATCATAATGACCACGCCCTTAATCACACACCAACCGCCACAGGTATCTTGGCAATCTAGGGGAAATATTAAAACATTAATAATTTTGTGTTTATTTATCCATGACGATATTAGATTAGCCAAAGGAAAAAAGATAGCGACATTACTTGGTTTGAGGAAACACTAGCTAAGGCTGGATGAAATATTATTTTCATTTAGGCCTAGACGATATATTATTTTTATCGATTAATTCAAGTTTTTTGTTGCAGACGACTTGGGAAAAAAAAAAAAATCTATGCATTTCTTCTCTTGCTCCGGCATACTTTTTTGATGATTCTTCAGTTGTCCTCGCCCGCCCCCTTATTTCCTTAGTGGAGATCCACAACAAGCCTAGCAAAACTTGGCTAACTAATGCTAACGAGAGTGAGACGTTTGTTCTAGAAAAAAAAGTGTTGTCAGTGCTTTGGGGACGCCGTGGCTCGTTTGGCAGAGCGGCCGTGCCAGCAACCTGAGGGTTGCTGGTTCCATGCCCGGCTTTCGCCATCCTAGTCACGGCCGTTGTGTCCTTGAGCAAGACACTTCACCCTTGCTCCTGATGGGTCGTGGTTAGGGCCTTGCATGGCAGCTCACGTCATCGGTGTGTGAATGTGTGTGTAAATGGGTGAATGTGGAAATAGTGTCAAAGCGCTTTTGAGTACCTTGAAGGTAGAAAAGCGCTTTACAAGTATAACCCATTTACTTTAAAATTGCGGCAACAGGCGTGGAACAACTGACTGCATGTCGCAAAGTTTCTTTAAAAAAGCAGAACGGACAAGACCGCAACAACAACAAACTCTACCCAAGAAGCAGCTTACTGTGGCGAAATCATTTACACAAGGTACCATTCACAGTTTGATGAAAAAGAAGAACAATGCACAGAGCAATCACTAAAGTAGTCGCCAAACCGGACAGCTCGTACGCGCGTGTGCTGCTGCAAAACTTCAGTGGAATGATAACGAATTTAATCATCAATATAGTGATATATAACATGTGCAATGAAGTGTACATTGTCTTTAACATCAGTGCACACTAACAAGGAGCCCAGGAAAAGCCTGCGTTTATCCACTTACTAAAACTATAAAGTCATCTCGATGTTTTACTTATTTGCATACAATTTACAATATTACATTTTTATTTACAGTAGTATTTTATTCAAAACAGAAGTTTTAAGTTTGCACTTAATTGATCAGATTGATTTTTATTACTATTTAATGATTATTGGTATCTGTATTAATTTATTGGAAAATGCTATATATTAATTTAGAGAAGTATTGTTTTCAAGTCAGAAGTTTTAAGTTTGCACTTTATAAATCCCAATGTTGGAGATGATTATTTGCATGCAATTAAAATGCCACATTTTTGTTTAAATAAGTATTTCATTCAAGCAGAAGTATTGACTCCCAGAGGAAGCTCTTAATTTAGTTCTTTGAACATATTTGTATTAAAAGTACAACTTACATCTAGTCTAAAAATAACATTATACAAATTTTAATTTTGCTAAGGGTAAGCTGCAGTGTATGCTGTGTCATTTCAAACTACTAGTTTTTGATCAAATAACAGCAAAATTTGTTTTGAATTACCTCTGTCATTTGTATTCATTGGTTTCTTTTAAAAGTAGGGAACAAAAAAAATAAAAAAAATAAATCAAATCAAATATTGGATGAAGAAAATAGGAGATTCTATTTTCAGGCCATCCAGACTACAAGGAAGTGTTTCTAATGCAGATCAGAATAATCATCCCTTTAAGAAAATATAGACACCTGCAAAGTGGCGCTTCTTTATTAGTAGCAACATGAGGGTCAGCCTTGTGTGCCTTACGTTAATTATTGACAAACTGCACGGAAAGAGCAGTGGAGCACACAAATGAAAATACCCCCATGAGAAATTGACCAATGATGAGAAATCCTCACTGGGGTGAATTAATTTTGTCAGCCCGTCTGGCAGTAGTAATATATGAAGTAAAGTGCTTTAGGTATTGTGCAAGTGTAGTAAAGCTCTATATAAATAGACCATTTACCAATTACCTACCCCGTCTGTCTCCACCACGTCCACGTTGCCGTTTTTGTCGTCGTCCATCTGCTTGTGGATGCTGCGAATGGCCTCGTAGCTGAGAACGCCGTTCTCGTCCCGGCACAGTGGCCCGTCGATGCGACAGAAATCTGGCGGAGAGGGGTCACATGAAAGAGCATGAAAAACCTACATCAGTTGTTATTGTGATGACTTGACTGACATTTTTGTGGTTTTTGGGACAAGAACAGCACGGTCCCACAGCTGGGCTGCCCTTGCTAAACCACACAGCTGGAATAGCTTCCTGTGCTTAAGACATGTTTACACGAGGACGCCGTTTAAAGCTTGGATTTATCAATCGTCTATTTGACGACTGGTCACTCGAAATATTGACATGCGTTTGTTAGTGCGACTGAAGGATGACGATATAATTACATAATTGGGTAATCTGTCAGTGAGGCCTTATCGAATGACTCCCGTTTTCCGCCCCAAGCGCCTTCTCTCCTTCCTGAAGGCTAATAGATAAAGCCGTCGCTCTCACACGTAGGAAACCTTGATGGGAACGTGGTGCAGATGTGGAGCTGTGTGAAGCGGCTTGTGTAGCAAACAGTGGGTTTCTGTGTGCATTAGGAAATAAGCGCTGATGCCTGGTATGACCTGTACTTACTCTGCTATCCAACAAAAAGCATGTTTACCAGAACCTTCAAAGCAAAATTCTAAATTGTCCCTAAAGTCACAAAAAACTAACCACCGTTCAACAACCAAAGCGCTAAATTTGGTTGTGTGTAGGGCTGGGCGATATGGCCTTTTTTTAATAACTCGATATTTTTAGGTCATGTCACGATACACGATATATACCTTGATATTTTGCCTTAGCTTTGAATGAACACTTGATGCATATAATCACACCAGTATGATGATTCTATGTGTCTACATTAAAACATTCTTGTTCATACTGCATTAATATATGCTCATTTTAAACTTTCATGCAGAGAGGGAAATCACAACTAAGTCAAATGACCAAAACTGTATTTATTAAACAGTTATTAAGCAGTGGCACAAACATTCATGTCATTTCAAAACAGAAAGTGCAAGATTGTCAGAGACATTTTAAAACAAGCTATGAGTACACTTTTGTGCATGATGTCACTAAGATGACATCAAAACAACACTAAATTAAAGTGCACTTTTTGTACAGAATGCCACTACAATAGTTTAAAACAAATAAAGTGCACTTTTGTGCATGATGTCACACAAGTTATTTCAATAACTGTCAAATAAAAATGAGCTGCATAATAGGAAATCAAATAGTGTATGTCCTTCACTATGTGGTAAGTTACTGCGGAAGTTATCTCCTTCTGTTGTTGACTATTTTTTTCATTCGGTGTTGATGTGGAAATGGTTGCCTCAGCATTTTGTTGGTGTGGCACCGAACGGAGATGTTGACATGCGGAGTTTCAAGCACTCTTCATTCTCTAGCAGGTGACTTTTCAAATGATGCTACATATTAGCAGTAATGCTACTTTTTGTAGCAACGCTTTTGCCCCACACTTGACAAATTACGGTTGTCTGTTCGACATATTCCCGCTTGAAGTCAAACCACCGCCAGACGATGGACCCCATGCTGTTTTTCTTGGGAATTAATTCTTCCTTCATTTGCTACCAGATTAGCACCTTCTTTCTCTAGTATTACCACTTGCACCACAGATAACGTTACCCATGCCGCTACCTCTCTGGTCCGTATGTAAGAAGGTGCGCTTGTTTTATGTCTCTGTGAGAAGGAGAGACAACAAAGAGTGAGAAGAGCCTGTAGTGTAATGCCCGCAGCTAAAAGCAACTGTGTGAGAACGTATACTCGATTATCACGATAGAGTAATTTTCTATATCGCACAGAGACAAACCCGTGATATATCGAGTATATCGATATATCGCCCAGCCCTAGTTGTGTGTTTCGCTTTTTCTTTGGCACCTATAAAAAAGGAGGACCGTCATCACATGGGGTGAACCTCCTTTCACCTAACGAGATCACAGTTCAGTGCGCATCAAATGACTCCCTCTGGTGTTTCGTTTCTTCTTTGGCTTTATTTGTGACACTTGTTGCATAAGTATCAGCCTCAGCGAGAGGTGTCGAAAAGAAGAACACGCAAGAAGCTATGTAAGTAATTAGACTAGTATTGAAAGCTATAAAACAAACCACTAGGAATAGGTAGCCTAGAGGTTAGAGTGTCCGCCCTGAAATCGGTAGGTTGTGAGTTCAAACCCCGGCCGAGTCATACCAAAGACTATAAAAATGGGACCCATTACCTCCCTGCTTGGCACTCAGCTTCAAGGGTTGGAATTGGGGGTTAAATCACCAAAAATGATTCCCGGGCGCGGCCACCGCTGCTGCCCACTGCTCCCCTCACCTCCCAGGGGGTGAACAAGGGGATGGGTCAAATGCAGAGGACAAATTTCACCACACCTAGTGTGTGACAATCATTGGTACTTTAACTTCTTTAACTTTAACTTAACTTAAAATAGGCAACATTAACAATGTCATGTTTTTTTCTTCTGTTTGACAACAGAAAATGAGCTGCATTTATTTCTGCTAGTCCTGTAACGATTAATCGATGAATTCACTTAGAAAAAAGCATCCATTTATCCATTAATCGTTTAGTGTAAGTTGTAACTAATAAAAATTGATAAAATAAAGGCCCGAAACTTTAAATACGCGAACACAGTTTCCGCACAGCCGTTGTAAAATAGTGCACATGAGAGTGGTGGTGTGTGGATGCTGTGATCGTTTTTTTTGTCTTCATTTTGATTTATTTCAATAATTATGATGTGCATTTAATAAAATGAAGGTTATGGCAAGCAGAACAAATGTTAATTCACCAATTAATTCAACCTGGAATATTCATTGAGGCTAAAAAGTGTGTTTTATTCCAGTGTTTCTTAACCATAGGGATGAAATTTCTGGTTCACAGCTGTGGTCTGTATGGTACGCAGAGGTAATCAATTGTAATACACCTTTCCACCACTTGTAGCAGTAATGACAATATCAAACAAACAGAAAAAGTCTGGAGCTTAAGTCAAAGAGAAGATTTTTAAACGCAAAAAATATGATTAAAATGTTGAATCAGTGTTTTCATTTGTACTGACAGCTTAGTTAAGAAACAAACTATTATTAATTCATTTAAAATATATTTATTCTAGCACTGCGTAATTGTATGTGTAAATTTATTTTTCCTCAGTATGTATGAGGCCCTTTTGCAGTTTATTTGATTCATATTCATTTATGTAAATCTGACCTAAGCCTATGATAATAATCTTTGTGACTAACACATGGTTATATATAATTTGACACTGTTTATCCTGTTAAACTGTAAGTAAGTTAGATACAATTATTGAATACAATTAAAATCAAGAGTAAGAATACTAATTCAGTGTTAAAATTTGAGTGGGCCCAGGGCTCTTCTGCTTGGACTGCTTTTGTATGTGTGCACAGGCTCCCCGCGCGGACGTGTGGACAAGACTGGGTGAGTGACCGCCGCAAACATCAGTCACTTTATCCAGGCCAGTAAAAAAATGTTATATAAACTTAGTGTTTGTGAAAAATATACACAATTGTCAAACAAATGTGTTCCTTTAAACCACGTATGGTAAAATGAGCTAGCCGGGGCTAGCCCATATAATCAAACTAATTGATAAGATTACTCAATTACCCACTATTAATAAATGATCTCTTTATTTACCTTCTACGGATTTGGCATATACGCCCTTGCTCGCAAACACCTTTTTACGAGACTATGTAGCGCATTGTTCCAATTCTAAACAGTAGAACGGTTCTTAACACTCACCATACGCACATACCACAGCTGACTTGGTCGTGCATAAACAGCCCACAGTTAGCAAGCATCTACCGCTGCACACTACCGAAACACACAAATACATATGTAGAACTTTGCTGTGTGGTAGGCAACAGCTTGACCCTGGAACTGATTATTTCTGTTTCACATGTGTGGTCTTAGCCGGTTTTGATTGTAGACTGACATAATCTGAGAAAGAATACTCGAAAACCCATTCCAAAAAGCCTTTTTTGCCAAATGACACACTATGTTGACATTTGCAGTCACCGACACGCTGCTGTACTGTATGAGTTGCATTCAGTTTGCAGCAGACTTTAATTCACCATGCAATGTTCACATACCAACTAGTGTTCTCTTTATTCTCAGAAGCGCATGTTATGACAAGCAGGATAGACTATACAGAAAGCAAAGTGGGTGCACAGGTGAAGCCTTTCAACTGCAGCAGTTTGAGCAATTTGTTGCTGCAAAGTACCAAACTAAAAGTTTTTAAGCATCAGAACTAGTAGGGCAACATACCCATAATACACACAATGGATCACCATGGTAACAAGAAGAAGAAAAAACAGTTGGCTATGTGAAAGACTTCACCTGCTGCCAATCTCACACGCCCAACTTTTTTTTTTACTCTCCTTTGCCTTGCAAAACAAAACCCTCAGATGACGAGATAAGAGTTTTACAAACCAGTCAGCCTGCTTAATTTTCTTTTGTTTTTCAAAAACTCCAGTTACACAAGCAGTGTTTCCCATAAACTGCCAAACCTTGTTTTAAAGGTCCATCCATCCATTTTACAATATAATTACAACACTTTATGTACATATTTATATACAGATTTGAACAATAAGTTATTCACTGAAATATATTTATTAATTGTGGTTCTTACAAAAAATATAAAAGCTAAACTGTCTCTTAAAGCTCTGCCCCTTTAATTGGTGCATACTAAATAATTTTACTTTAGCCTACTACTACAACCATATTATTTACCAGCAACATAAAGTGAAACAGAGGCAGAGGTGTCCTGCCACAGTCAGTAACAAATAAACAGAAAACAAGTAGTGGTCAAATACAAATAAGGCAACAAGAGAAGTATCCTACACTTCTCTTTTGTAAAGTAAATCTGAACAGCCTATTTGAGCATCTACATCAACTATATGATTTGCCTGAGAAGCTGGACAGGACAACCAAAAAAAAAAAAAAAATTTTTTTTTTATTAATTTATTTATTTTTTTTAAAAAAAATTTAATTTGTGGTGGACGTAATTCCTTCGTGGTGGGCCGCCACAAATAAATGAATGTGTGGGAAACACTGACAAGACACTGGCAGTAGACGACAGATGCCATACGCTTTCAACGCCATAACACAAGTCGTGACTGCTTAGAAAAGTAATATCAAGAATTCTGTCACATATTATGGCTTCCAGGACTACATGTGTAAGAAGTGTGTGCAAACAACAATAATGAAAACAAAACTTTAACAAACTTATTTTTCTAATAGTGGCCTCTGCCCTAAAATATAATGGACAATTTATTTATTTTACCTTATTTATTCTTTATTTACCTTAATATAGTTTGTTAGATTGAAACTAAGTTTGCATATATTCATGTGCGTCTATATTTGTTGTGGGCAATAGGCGACAATTACCTTGGGAATTAAGTGGGTGGGTATTGTAAGGGATGGGGTTTATTATGTTACATATTGAAAAATGTGCAGATACTTCAACTTGCTGTTGCCATGATCCATCATACTGTATTGTCTGCAAAATTAAATACAAATATTTGGGGAAAAAAAAATATATATATATATACATATATATATAATGGACAAATAAATAAATAATGCAGCCTTTTTTCTACTTCAGGAATAAAATACTTGCGGTAGTACAAAGTGGCAGTGATGTATCTTTACACTAACATTGTGGTAGCTGTTATTGCTACAATACACAAAGCTGACTTTGCTGCATTTTAGAGCAAAAAAATGCAGAACAATCAAAGGATCGGTGGGGGTGTCAAAATACCTATTGTTTCCTTTTCCATTTTGTTTTTCGTCACTGGATAAATGGAGCAAAGCCACTGAGCAAAGTCCAAACAACCAAAGGCGGATAAGAAAGTGCTATTTTGCAGTATCTCCAGCAACTGAGGGAGGCCATGATTAGGGTTGGGTATCGTTTGAATTCGAACGATTCCGATTCCAATTCTTTGTTTCGATTCCGATTCCTGGCGATTCTCGATTCAGATTCTTTTAAGAGGCAGGGTCAAGAAAAAGTTTAGGATATTTTAAATGAGCTAGCTAACCTAGTCTTTCTGAATGAAATAGTCTGACATTCTCCATCAATTTTAATTATATTAAGTTTTTATGAACTTTACTATAAATTCCTCACAGGGCTGTTTTCAACTAGAATATAAATATCAAATCTATGAACTTGAATATAAATATTATATATATGAATACATTTTCCCAGGGGTACATTTTCCTCAAGAGAGCTTTATTTTTGAAAACCTCATGAAAACACATTTACACACACAAGTGTATGATGCTGCAGGTACTTAAAAATGTTACCGTGCTCCCACTGATGGGCTAACCTGGTGCAGAAAAGCAAATAAACAATAAGAAACAACTTGCAAAACCCAGTCCAGATTAGCAGCAGGTACAGTATAAAATCAGGAAAATGACCATATCCGCCTTCTCAGGCAGGATGCGTGAGCGTTCTGGACAGATAGTGTCTCCTGCTGTGGAAAATACACGTTCGCTGGGTGTGGAAGAAGCTTGAACGCATAAATAGGAGAAAGCGCGATCTGACAGCAAAGGATAAGTCTTTTGTTGGTTCCACCGGACCATCACCATGCAGCAGGGTCGTCAGACATAAGTATCGGTGGAACGTCCTGGTACATCTGCAGCTCTCTCTCCACTCGTTTCTTGATGGACATGGAGCTCTGTTATTTCGCGGTTATTTCATTTTTTTTTTGTAAAGTAAAGCCACACTTTCGACCGCCGACGCCCGCTATCCATGCTGGAGCTTGACTGACTCGCTCGGCTATGCTAACACTTCCGGCGGTGGGCGCTTCTTCGTTGGTGTTCAGCGGCTTCTTCTTCCGGTTTTTCTTTTTTTTTTTTCCGGTCGGCGGACTGGGTATCGAAAATAGGAATCGAAATTTAAACTTTTGAACGATTCCGGGAGAATCGGAAAGTTAGTCCCGGTTCCAATCGATACTCGATACTCGATACCCAACCCTAGCCATGATGCAATGTTAACTACAGATGTCCGGTAATGGCTTTTTTGCCGCTATCCGATATTCCGATATTGTCCAACTCTTAATTACCGATTCTGATATCAACCGATACAGATATATACAGTCGTGGAATTAACACATTATTATGCCTAATTTTGTCGTGATGCCCCGCTGGATGCATTAAACAATGTAACAAGGTTTTCCAAAATAAATCAACTCAAGTTATGGAAAAAAAATGCCAACATGGCACTGCCATATTTATTATTGAAGTCACAAAGTGCATTATTTTTTTTAACATGGCATCTGCCTCACAATACGAAGGTCCTGAGTAGTCCTGAGTTCAATCCCGGGCTCGGGTTCTTTCTGTGTGGCGTTTGCATGTTCTCCCCGTGACTGCGTGGGTTTCCTCCGAGTACTCCGGCTTCCTCCAACCTCCAAAGACATGCACCTGAGGATAAGTTACCGGTAATTGGCAACACTAAATTGGCCCTTGTGTGTGAATGTGAGTGTGAATGTTGTCTATCTGTGTTGGCCCTGTGATGAGGTGGCGACCGAATGCAGCTGAGATAGGCTCCAGCGACCCCCCGCTACCCCAAAAGGGACAAGCGGTAGAAAATGGATGGATGGATGCCTCAAAACAGCAGCTTAGAATTTGGGACATGCTCTCCCTGAGAGAGCTAGAGGAGGTTGAGGTGGGCTGGGTTGGGGGCGGGGGCGGTGGTTGAGGTGGGGGGGGGGGGGGGGGGGGGTTGGGGTAGGGGGGTGTATATTATTATATTATATTAGGTTGTGTTTATGTTGTGTTACGGTGCGGATGTTCTCCCGAAATGTGTTTGTCATTCTTGTTTGGTGTGGGTTCACAGTGTGGCGCATATATGTAACAGTGTTAAAGTTGTTTATACGGCCACCCTCAGTGTGACCTGTATGGCTGTTGATCAAGTATGCATTTCATTCACTTGTGTGTGTGTGTGAAAAGCCGTAGATATTATGTGATTGGGCCGGCACGCAAAGGCAGTGCCTTTAAGGTTTATTGGCGCTCTGTACTTCCCCCTACGTCCGTGTACCACTCCATACAGCGGCGTTTTAAAAAGTCATAAATTCAACATTTTGAAACCGATACCAATAATTTCCGATATTACATGTTAAAGCGTTTATCGGCCGATGATATCGGCAGTCCGATATTATCGGACATCTCTATTAATAACATAACTATTTTTAAAATATCACAATAAACATCCTATCTATTAGGGATGTCTCGATCAACATCTTTGGCCTCCGATTCGATTTTTGGGCTTTAGATCCGTTCTGATACTTTGACAATAGATTATAGAACTTAAAACGTTTTGAAGCAAGTAACTAAAATAAACACAGTAATAAATGTTTTAAAAGCTTGTCTTATTAAACTTTGAAGTTGGTACTATTGTTGAAAATCAGATGATGTATTAAAGTTGTGTCATTAAATGCTACACATTTTTTTAAACAAAATAAAGTATATCAATAGGATTTTATTGATACCGATACCAATATTCCTTACTGAGACCGGTATTCATCGGTACTCTTATCAGTACTTTATGTAATTGGTGAAGTGAAGTGATTTATATTTATATAGCGCTTTTCATTAGTGATTCAAAGTGCTTTACATAGTGAAACCCTTTATCTAAGTTAAATTTAAACAAGTGTGGGTGGCACTGGGAGCAGGTGGGTGAAGTGTCTTGCCCAAGGACATAACGGCAGTGACTCGGATGGCGGAAGCGGGGATCGTGTAAATAAAGACGTGAAAAAATTCATTTTTTATTTCCATTTTAATTAGCACAAGAGGTTGTACACCACCAACATCTCAGAGCATGGACTTATTTTATAGAACACCTGCTCTTTAAGTCTTACTAACAAGTCAACTATGTGTGCAGTGCGAGGTGAAATGCAGTTATGTCGTTATCTTGTAAAGACTACACAGACTTATCACTGAATTTCTATTCATTACAATTACACTCAGCTGGAAATAATATTTATGTATGGCATTCTTGTGCAGAACACAGACCTTTTTTTACATGATGTATCATATCAAATATATAGTATTTAAATCATTACATTCAATTACCATACCATGTAAGTGGGTGTGCATTTGGTAACAATACAAATTGTTTTGTGTTTATGTTGCACACGGACGTATTTGAGTCACGGACCAAAGGCCATATTGAGTGTTGACAGCTACCGATGTACAATAAATGTGTCTGTGTAGTGTGTACTATATACAGTAAATAAAAAGACCCTGTGATTACTTCCATTTTTACTTTTGCGGTATTAATGTTAGCTTGTAGCTTACTGGATCGCTAGAATAATAGATAATGAAACATGGTAGCAGCGGTCATGAATAAAGCATGTTCAATTCAAACTGCAAACTAACACGACTCCTTTTAAGCGTGCGTGACTTTTAAGGACTTTTGAGAAGGACATATTGTTGCGTTATAAACTTTTGTGTGGTGTTGCTTCCTTATTGTGATTATTCCAACATGATTATCATCTACTCACATCTTTTTTTTTATGCATAGCTGCAACACTTGAAGTCAATGTTACAGCGTCTCAGCTGCAAAATATAAAAAATGCAGATAGTCGTATCATTTGTACAGAATCTTGACCGTCACCCTGGATCGACCCAATTAGAAACCGGTACCAAAAGATATACATCCCTAGTGGCTCGTGCACAATAACTGAACAAATAC
>NC_084740.1:26868637-26908637 GCF_033978785.1 Entelurus aequoreus
TCCAGGTGTCCAGGGTGTACTCCACCTTCCGCCCGATTGTAGCTAAGATAGGCTTCAGCGCCCCCGCGACGCCCAAAGGGAATAAGCGGTAGAAAATGGATGGATGGATATATATATATATATATATATATATATATATATTTCCATCCATCCATTTTTTTACTGATTGTCCCTTTTGGGGTCGCGGGGGCTGGAGCCTCATATATATATACATATATATACATACATATATATATATACATATATATACATATATATATATATACATATATATACATATATATACACATATATATACATATATATACACATATATATACATATATATATGTACACATATATATATTGTGCCGCCCTCGATATGTAGAAATATCTTGGCTTTACCCTAACACCTTTTCTTGATCAAACACTCTGAAAAACGTCTTCTTGTCCACAGGTTTATTGACCCTAAAAAGGGTAAACTGAAAGCATACAAGCAGAAAGGATGCTTACATTACAAACATGCACACACAGCCTTATTACACACACACAATCCCATTACGATAAAACGTGCATTATGCTGTGTATTGAACTTAAATGGACAAATAAATGCCACAAAATATGTAATATAAGTGCTTTATAGCAAACTAGCTTACTATGCTAACATTCACTTCACTGTATGAATTCCGAAAATTAGCAGGACTGACTTTTGGCCATAAAACGTCCCAAATTACATCACAACCAACAAATAATACAACTCAATCAAATATTAGCATACTACTCAACAATACATACCGATGATACTTTGTTTGGCATGAGATTCGAGCAGATGAAAACGTTTGCGATCGTCACTGAACTAGCTTAAAGTCTACTTGAAAGGAACTCCTTGTTGTGCCCTGCTATCATGGACATTACTGTAAACTAGGCAATGCTGCCTCCTGCTGTCTAAAGGAGGAAGTGCACCTCACTGTTGAATTCCAAGGTGAACTTAAACACTGGTTTTACACATATTATTAATAAATTCAACAGACAAGACAGAACACTCCCCGCCTGGCGGATTAAACCGCCACTACCAAACTGTCCCAAAGGATACTACGGCTTCTCTGGTGCCATAAGCAGGATTGTCTCTGTGACCGGCCGCAGGAACACTTTGGTCCCATCCTTTCTGGAGACTTTTATCTCCACTTTGCGAACTCTGCCATCTTTACTTGGGAAGACTTGTGTAATTAGTCCTAAAGGCCAATGGTTTCTCTTCAGTTGGTCATCTTTGAGGAGCACTACACTTCCAGGCAGGAGGTTAGGGTGGGGTGAATGCCACTTCCTCCGTGGCTGAAGTGTGGATAGGTATTGCTTCTTCCATTTGTTCCAAAAGGTTTGAGCCAAATGCTGGATTTGACGCCACTGTTGCTTGTGGAGATCTTTTACCCAGTCGCCTACGGGAGCAGTTGAAGGACTGACCTTTTGTGTGAGGAGTGTTGCTGGTGAGAGTATTTGCGGGTCATCTGGGTCGGTGGACACTGGTACAAGAGGTCTGGCATTGAGGATGGCAGTCACCTCTGCCATAAGTGTGGAGAGACCCTCGTGGGTCAGCTTTGAGGTCCCAAGCTGCAGGAACATGGCGTCAAGGATCCTTCTTGCCACACCAATCATCCTCTCCCATGGCCCACCCATGTGAGATGCGTGAGGCACGTTGAACATCCATCTGCAATCTTGATCGGACAAAAACTTTTCTACAGATGTGTTATCAATGTTGGATGGAATCTTGAGCTCTTTGCATGCACTTATGAAGTTGGTGCCTCTATCGGACCGAATTAATTTCACTGGGCCCCTGATAGCAAGGAAACGCCTTAAGGCATTGATGAAACATGACGTGTGTAATGATTCAATGACCTCTATGTGCACGGCTCTGACACTCATACAGGTGAATAGTACGGCCCACCTTTTGTCTTGTGCAAGGCCACCTCGTGTACGACGTGCAGACACTGTCCAAGGTCCAAAAACGTCCAGCCCAACGTTGGTAAATGGAGGTTCAGTGGACAGGCGATCAGCTGGAAGATCAGCCATCTTTTGAGTCTGAGGCAAAGCGCGAAGTTTGCGGCATTTAACACATCCATAGATCACACTGCTGACTCGTCTTTTACCACCAACAATCCAAAATCCAGCAGCTCTTAAAGCACCTTCAGTGAATAATCTGCCCTGGTGTTGTATTTTCTGATGGTAGTGCCTGACCAGAAGCGTGGAAATATGGTGCTTGCCATGGATTATGAGAGGCGATTTCTCCTCCAAAGAGAGTTCGGCTTCTTTTATGCGACCCCCAATTCTTAGCAGACCATCTGCATCAATGAGAGGGTCTAAGGCTTTGAGATTATTGTCTTTGGAAAGCCCTTTACCATTTTTGATGGAAGCATACTCTTGAGCATATATGTCTTCTTGAACTGCACGAATGATGGTTTTCTTAGCATGTGCAAGTTCCTCAACAGCATTTGCTGAGTGGCAATGATGCCAGCCTTTGCAGCCGTTAGCTTTTACTGCAGGATTCTTTTGAAAGAGGCGAGCAATGTGAGTGAGACGAGCAATGGCATGGATCAATGATCTCCAACTGGAGAACTTGGAGAAGCGTTGAGAACCCAGGTGTTTGATTACTGCAGTGGTGTTCAATGTTGAAACATGCGGGCGGACCTCTGTATCCAAAGAGGGGTCAGACAACTCAAAAGGGCCCTTTTGAAACTGGTCATTCTGAGCGTTCTTCAGGAATGCTGGTCCACAAAGCCAGGTGGTACTGGACAGGTGTTTCGCTGACACAGACCTTGTGGCTATGTCTGCAGGGTTTGCTTCAGTGGAGACATGTTTCCATTGCTCAGGGTGAGAAAAGCTTCTTATCCGTTGAACTCGGTTGCTTACATACACGTAAAAACGTCTAGTATCATTGCTGATGTAACCAAGAACGATTTTGCTGTCGCTGTAGAAAGTGATGTCAACCTCCATGTCCATCTCTGCTGCAGAACAAAGCTCAAGTCTAGGGACAGTTTGTTCTGACAAGGGCGTAAGCTTGGCTTTTCCCATGAGAAAGCCCACGTGGTTGGTTCCATTTTTCTCTGTTATCTTTAAGTATGCAACTGCTGCAATTGCCTTTGTGGAAGCGTCACAAAAGATGACTATCTCTCTTTTTGACACCGCTGTAGGAGAGGCCTTTGTGTAAACTCTTGGGATGTGGAGATTGCTGAGATCTTTCAATGAGCATCGCCACGTTGACCATGTCTCTTCCATTTCTTGAGGAAGAGGTGCATCCCAATCTCCGTTGTTCTCCATGAGCTCACGCAGGATCAGTTTGCCTTGTATGGTGACAGGGGCAAGAAATCCTCGGGGATCATAGATGCTGTTGACAGTTGACAAGACACCTCTGCGGGTGAAAGGCTTTTGCTCATCAGCTACTTGAAAGGTAAATGTGTCTGACATTAGATCCCAGTTAAGTCCCAGACTACGTTGCATGGGCAAGATATCTGAAGTGAAGTCCAGGTCCTTTAAGTTGATGGCATGGTCCTGAGATGGGAAAGCGTTCATAACTTCTCCTTTATTTGAGGCGATTTTGTGAAGCCTCAAGTTTGAGTCTGACAGAACCTCTTGCGTCCTCTTGAGCAGCTTCACTGCAGCTTCGACGGAGGGAAGTGACGTTAGCCCGTCATCTACATAAAAGTCACGGTTGACAAACTGCTTTACAACGGGCTCTGCATTTTTCACTGACTGTCTTAAACAGTAGATGGCCACTGAGGGAGAGGGACAATTTCCAAAGACATGGACCCTCATTCTGTATTCCATGATGTCTTCAGATGAGTTGTTGTTTCTGAACCATAAAAACCTGAGATAATTGCGGTCTTCTTCTCTGACTAAGAAACAGTGGTACATCTGCTGAATGTCTGCTGTTATGGCTACAGCTTCTTTGCGAAACCTGAGGAGTACCCCTATAAGGGTGTTGTTGAGGTCGGGTCCAGTTAACGCACGTCGTTTAGTGACACACCATTGTATTGGGCGCTGGAGTCAAACACCACACGGATGTTCCCAGGTTTCTTGGGATGGTAAACACCAAAGGCTGGTAAATACCATCTTTCTTCATTAGATGTGAGTGGAGGGGCTATTTCAGCATGTTTATTTTGAAAGATCTTTTCCATGAAGCTAAAAAAGTGCTCTTTCATCACTGGTTTTCTTTCGAAGTTGCGTCTCAAAGAGGAAAAACGCTTCAAGGCTTGAACTTTGTTGTCAGGAAGCTTGGGCCTTGGAGTCTTAAATGGCAGCGGAGCTACCCAGCTGTTGGTTATGTCCTTTTTCAAATCCCTCTCCATGATTTGCAGGAAGGCGATGTCATCAATGGATGGACCGACTTTGTTGTCATCTTTGGTCTGCCGAAACACTGTAGCGCCCACGTCATCTTGCTTACATTTCTTTGTGAAGGTACCTTTGAGTATTCAGGGTTTTGAAACTGGCCATGTCTCTCCTTGACTTGAAACACGTTAGGACAAGGTGTAAAGACTGTGGGACGCCTTTGTTCAATTGTAATGGTGTTGAAGTTATTCACTGTGGTCGGCTTGTGAACACCTCCCAAGCATACATTTCCAACGATCACCCATCCCAGGTCAAGTTTTTGAGCATAGGGACCATCGCGTGGCCCATCAACCTGCTTGCGCACTTTGTGGACAGAGATGATGTCTCTCCCAAGGAGAAACATGATGGACGCGTTAGGATCCAGCTCTGGGATGAGGTTAGCAACTGATTTGAGGTGAGTATGGTTGGCTGCAGCATTAGGTGTTGGGATTTCTGATCTGTTGTTAGGTAGATCATCACATTCCAGGAGGCTTGGTAAAGAGAGGCACACTTTTCCATCCATGGATTCAATGTTGTAGCCTGAAGCTCTTCTCCCAGTGGTTTCCGTCACTCCAGAGCAGGTTCGGAGTGTGTATGGAGATGAAGGACTTTGAATGTTGAAGATCTCAAAGAACTCTGAACGAGCAAGGGACTTGTTACTCTGCTCGTCGATGATTGCATAAACTTTCAGGGATTTCTCAGGACGGCCGCTAGGATATATTTTAACAAGGCAGATCTTTGAGCAGGATTTGTAGCTTTGATCGCCACCACATACATCTGTACATCGAGCACTGACCTCAGTTGAAGGTCCTGAGTCTTGCTCCCCGCCAAGCTGTGTCAGGGGGGTTTGGACCTGGATCCATGGTGCAGGTCCAGGATGAAGTGCAGAAATGTGCTTTGCGCTCTCACACTCAGTGGACTTAGTAATACATTTACAGTTTTTTGCTATATGTTGAGTGGATGTGCAACACTTAAAACATATGCCATTCTCTTTCAGGAATTCCTTGCGTTGTTCCAACGGCATTGCACGGAAGGCACGACATTTATGGAGCATGTGAGGTTTTTTATGAATAGGGCATTGTTTCTCAGGATCATCAGCTTCAAAGTATTGCTTGTCATTAATAGGAGGGGCAGTAGACTGGAAATCGATCTTATGAACTGAGACTTCTCTATTTTGGATCTGCTTCCATTGGACTCTGTCTGCTTTTGAGGTGTCAATTTGACCTGCAAACTTGAAGCCTGGGTCATTCCTAATTATAGCTTGTTTTCCAATGAAGTCAACAAAAACATAAAAGGGGGGAAATGTTACATTGTGTTGTAATTTGTAGTTTGTGCCAACGTTGACCCACTTTTCTTGGAGGTTGAATGGTAACTTTTGAACTAATGGGTTTATCCCACGCGCTGTGTCCAAATATGCAAGGCCAGGCAGGTCTCCATCTTCCTTGGCTGCCTCCAATTCTATGAGAAAATCACTCAACTCATGGAGCTTTGAATAGTCTCTGTTGATGATTTTAGGGAAGCTGTGGATCCGTTTAAAGAGTGAATCCTCCACCATTTCGGGTGCGCCGTAACAGGTTTCCAGTCTGTCCCATATCCTTTTTAGGCCTTTGTCAGGGGAGTTGACATGGACAGCCCTGATGCGTTTTGCGTGCTCAGCTGACTCCTTCCTTAGCCACGTGACCAACAAATCCATTTCTTCACTGGACGTTATGTTGAGGCCTCTGACTGTGTTCACAAAGGACTGTTTCCATGCCCTGTAACTGCATGGCTGGTCGCTGAACTTTATCAGACTCGTTGTGACTAGCTCACGGTGAGCTAGATATCTTGCGAAGTCTGCCACATTCCCTTGATCGTAGACAGGCTGACAAGGTGTACGGCTGGACTTTGGATGCAAAGGAGAACTGTAGCTTGACTTGTAATCTTGGTGATTGTCTCGTATGTTGTTTGAAGATGGACTGATGACTGATGTGACTTCTGGCTGTGAAGGTGTCGTCATTTGTTGTAGGGTAGAAACAAACCCAACTCTGTGTTTATTGTGCTCTGTCTGGAGATGTGAGTGTTGAATGGAGTTCACATCTGGTGGTTTATAATGTTGTGTTTCATTCCATGACGATGGCTGTTGGTGTGGTGATTCAACTTTTATTTGACTTGGCTCTTGGGCCTGAGTGGCTATGTATTCTTTTGTGCGCTCTAATGTGTCAACTGAATGTTCAAACAACTGCTTGATGTGAAGATAGGAGCTGCTTCGATCACTTCCTTCCACAGCGGCTTCCAAGACCTCCGCTTTGGCGAGTGCAGCTGCTGCGTCCTGCTCCAGTAAGAGCATGTCCATCTTAGCTTCTAGTTGTGCTTTTTCCACTTTGAGTGTCATTTCTTTTTGTGCAAAAGACAGACGTACTTTGGCTGCCTCTGCTTTTGCGCGTGCTTTGGTAGCTGCAGCCTCGGTGGAGGAAGCTTTTGACCTCGTTGAAGCACGTGAAGTGGTAGATTTTGTCCGTAATGAGCTTTCTGTGCAATCCATTGTTTGTTCTTGTGTATGCTGTCTTATCTTCTGCGTTAAAGTCATCGTTTACTGTGCCGCCCTCGATATGTAGAAATATCTTGGCTTTACCCTAACACCTTTTCTTGATCAAACACTCTGAAAAACGTCTTCTTGTCCACAGGTTTATTGACCCTAAAAAGGGTAAACTGAAAGCATACAAGCAGAAAGGATGCTTACATTACAGACATGCACACACAGCCTTATTACACACACACAATCCCATTACGATAAAACGTGCATTATGCTGTGTATTGAACTTAAATGGACAAATAAATGCCACAAAATATGTAATATAAGTGCTTTATAGCAAACTAGCTTACTATGCTAACATTCACTTCACTGTATGAATTCCGAAAATTAGCATGACTGACTTTTGGCCATAAAACGTCCCAAATTACATCACAACCAACAAATAATACAACTCAATCAAATATTAGCATACTACTCAACAATACATACCGATGATACTTTGTTTGGCATGAGATTCGAGCAGATGAAAACGTTTGCGATCGTCACTGAACTAGCTTAAAGTCTACTTGAAAGGAACTCCTTGTTGTGCCCTGCTATCATGGACATTACTGTAAACTAGGCAATGCTGCCTCCTGCTGTCTAAAGGAGGAAGTGCACCTCACTGTTGAATTCCAAGGTGAACTTAAACACTGGTTTTACATATATTATTAATAAATTCAACAGACAAGACAGAACATATATATATACATACATATATATACACACATATATATATATACATATATATACATATACATATATACAAACACTCTCCCAATTAAATATAGTATTAAATAATATAGTATATAGTATTATATGCAATGTAATAAAATATACAATGATATAACATATATATTATATAGAGTAGTATATAATGGTGCGTAAATATTAAATATTGTTAAATATAAAAAACACTATTTTCTGGCAGTAGTACGGTAGTCATTTCACGTAACTGCATGTTGCCATCTTATGAATAAGTAATGCATCTACTGTATATTTATAAATATACTATGTACACTGTCTACATACAAATATGTGTGTATATATATATATATATATATATATATATATATATATATATATATATATATATATATATATATATATATATATATATATATATATATATATATATATATATATATATATATATATATATATAAATACTCTCCCAATGTAATATATTATTTTATATAGCATTATATGTAATATAATAAAATATACAATTATAGAACATATATATTATAGTAGTATATAATGGTTTGTAAATATTACATATTTGTAGTGTTTACTAAGGGAGGTGACGGCAAACATACACCAGGGGGAGGTATGAACAATGTTTTATTATATATATATATATATATATATATATATATATATATATATATATATATATATATATATATATATATATATATATATATATATATATATATATATATATATATATATATATATATATATATATAAATAGAATATATATAATAATAATAATAAACAATACAACTAAACTAAGGAAATGGAGTGTGAACTAGAATAAGATTGTGTGTGGTGTAAGACTATGTGTAGAATTTAACTGAAACGTGTGTTACCAAAGTGTTGAACGAGAGACGAGGAAGTCCAGGGGGCAGGCAGGTGATCCAGGATTCAAGCGGGGGTCCGTGGGGCTGACAGGGGCGTCAAGTCCAGGGGCGAGCGAGGAGTCAGGAACAAGGAAGGCAGTCCAAAAACACAGGGGGGAGATCCAGGGAAAAGTGAGACGCACAGCTCACTGTCCAGGCGACGGAGGGTACTGCGGGAACACGGAAGAAGACAGGGGGGTTAAGGCACGGAGAGGAAAACAAGGAGAGAGAGCTAACGCTTCGCTAGCTTACGGGTCACCATGAGAAAACTAAGTTCCCGCCCCGATCTTTGGGTTCACTGGTCCCTTTATGCGGCTCGCCCTCATCAGTCCCAGGTGTGCAGATCTCCGGTGTGTGATTGCAGTTGGTGGCTACTGCAGGGCGGAGACGCGCACGGCGCGTCCCTGGATTTGCGCGGCCGTGGGCGTGTCCCCAGGTGCGCACAGACGGCAGGGGTCTGAGCCGTAACAGTATCCCCCCCCTATGGACAGATTCCAGATGTCCTGGAAGTAAAACCCCCCAAAAAACAGGAACAACCGTCAAGGGAGGGTGGAGGGGCGAACTGGTGGTGGGTCGCCGGCCCAAGTGTCCCCGAATCCACCGGGGGCGAGTCTGGTGGCGGCGGCGAGTAGACCGCCGCTGCGGCCGGCAAGGTGGACGACCAAGGAACGGTCGACTTCTTGGCCGTCGGGGAGGCGGACGCGAGTGGCGCCGTGGTGCGTCCCGCCGGAAACGAAGAGGAGGGCACATCGTTGTCTGAGGTGAAGTGGAACAGGAAGACGTCGGCGTGGAAGCAGCGGACGTCATCACCGCCGTGGAAGCAGCGGACGTCATCGCCGGCAAGGAGGCAGCGGACGTCATCGGTGCCGTGGAAGCAGCGGACGTCATCGCCGGCGTGGAAGCAGCGGACGTCATCGCCGGCGTGGAAGCAGCGGACGTCATCGCCGGCGTGGAAGCAGCGGACGTCATCGGCGGCGTGGAAGCAGCGGACGTCATCGCCGGCGTGGAAGCAGCGGACGTCATCGCCGACGTGGAGGCAGCGGACGTCATCGCCGGCGTGGAGGCAGCGGACGTCATCGGCGACGTGGAGGCAGCGGACGTCATCGGCGCTGCAGGCCGAGGTGCAGAGGTCGGCGCTGCAGGCCGAGGTGCGAAGGTCAGGGCCAGCCTGGGAGCTGGTGGAGACCCGGGGGTTATCCTGGGGACTGGTGCTAGCTCGGAGGCTAACTTGGGGACTTGTGCTAGCTCGGGGGATGGTGCTAGCTCGGAGGCTAGCCGGGGGGCTGGTGCTAGCTCGGACGCTAGCCGAGGGGCTGGTGCTAGCTCGGACGCTAGCCGAGGGGCTGGTGCTAGCTCGGACGCTAGCCGAGGGACTGGTGCTAGCTCGGACGCTAGCCTAGGGACAGGTGCTAGCTCAGGGGCTAGCCGAGGGACAGGTGCTAGCTCGGGCGCTAGCTCGGGGACAGGTGCTAGCTTGGGCGCTAGCTCGGAGACAAGTGCTAGCTCGGACGCTAGCTCGGGGACAAGTGCTGGTAGCGTGGTTGGTGGCTGCGGCCAGGCAAACTGAAAAATCGGTGGTAGTGGTCTTGCTGGCCGCAGCTGTGCTACCTCACCAGCACAGCTGTCGGTATCATTCCCCCCCTCCAAAGGCGGATTCCAGACGCTACCAGTAGACTGAGAAAGAGACATTGCGGGTGGAAAAAGGGTGTCCAGGCGGTGAGAAAATTCTTCCTTGCCCATATTGCTACTAAACATTCCCTTCCAAGACAGGTCGACAGGACCAGACAATTCATCCCGTGTGGAGCGAAAAAAAGAAAAAGACATAGTGAATGGGGCAAAAGAGGAGAGGGGAAAAAAATGTCACTGGGGGCGGGGCTAATGTCACTGGGCCGTCAGGTCCCTAATCAATTTTGGCGGGAACTTACTGTGGTGTTTACTAAGGGAGGTGACGGCAAACATACACCAGGGGATAGTATGAACAATGTTTTATTATATATATATATATATAAATATAATATATATAATAATAATAATAATAAACAATACAACTAAACTAAGGAAATGGAGTGTGAACTAGAATAAGATTGTGTGTGGTGTAAGACTATGTGTAAAATTTAACTGAAGCGTGTGTTACCAAAGTGTTGAACGAGAGACGAGGAAGTCCAGGGGGCAGGCAGGTGATCCAGGATTCAAGCGGGGGTCCGTGGGGCTGAGAGGGGCGTCAAGTCCAGGGGCGAGCGAGGAGTCAGGAACAAGGAAGGCAGTCCAAAAACACAGGGGGGAGATCCAGGGAAAAGTGAGACGCACAGCTCACTGTCCAGGCGACGGAGGGTACTGCGGGGACACGGAAGAAGACAGGGGGGTTAAGGCACAGAGAGGAAAACAAGGAGAGCGAGCTAACGCTTCGCTAGCTTACGGGTCACCATGAGAAAACTAAGTTCCCGCCCCGATCTTTGGGTTCACTGGTCCCTTTATGCGGCTCGCCCTCATCAGTCCCAGGTGTGCAGATCTCCGGTGAGTGATTGCAGCTGGTGGCTGCTGCAGGGCGGAGACGCGCGGGGCGCGTCCCTGGATTTGCGCGGCCGTGGGCGTGTCCCCAGGTGCGCAAAGACGGCAGGGGTCTGAGCCGTAACAATATTGTTCGATATAAAAAACATTCACCCAATTAATTTGATTATTTAACAATATCATCTATTGTATTATATGTAATATAATACAATATAATACATGTAGTACATAGAGTAATATGTAATGTGTGTGCTTTGCTATATAATATATATGAAATATAAGAAATTGTTCATATGTAAAAAAAAAAAGTTTATTTATTGTTTTTGTGGGCAATGCCGTATTATAAATATAATCTTACAACTTAAATTATCTTAAATAAATGTCCTTCATTCCGTGTTCTTTTAGATATGAAAATGTTTTTGTCAAATAAAATAAAAAAGTAAAAAATGTAGTAACGATTCCACTTATTTGATAATTTAACACAAATCTTAATAAAATAATTTTAAAAACACAAGTACGGTAAAGTTACATTACACAGCCGTCACAAACATTTATTATAAAATGTTTTCATATGTAAAAAAAATATATACCTTTCCTAATTAAGTAGTTTAAATTAAGTTTATTAGTATGTATTTTTATTTTGTGCATATTAATGTGTTTGTGTGCAAAGCTGTGTTGTGAATATGATATTACAACTGAGATTATATAAAATAAATGTCCTTGATTCCGTGTTTTTAGATATTAAAATGGTTTTGGTAAAGAAAATGTAAAATTAAAACTGTAGTAAAGATTCCACTTTTTTGATCAGTTAGTCTCAATAAAACAATTTAAAAATACAAATACGGTCACATTACATTGCACAGCCGTCTTGTGACCATTGTTTATCCATTTAAACAAGTCTGCAAAAGATTACAAAACTCTTCAGTCTGCAATAAATATGTATTTTTTTATGTGATTTTCTCTCTGATAATGCCAAGCGTGATAAAAGAACTCACTGTGAGACAATGTACAAAAGTTGACCTTTCATGTTGAAACACTGTAAGGTTGGTCCACATGTAAACTTACAAGCCACTTAGTGCACTTAATTAAGCGGGGCATGAAACCTTATCATCTTCTGCTGCTCCGCACTCATCTCACATCCATCCTCGGATCGGCACATGTCATTGTGGAAATACGTGGAAAAAAGGCCTTCCTCCAAATGGTGGCCTCATGCCGGTCTCTAGTCAGAACTCCTTGTCTTCCGACGACGAAATGACCATCACCTCGCGACTCCTAAAGTCCCAAAACGCCGTGAGGTGGAAGGCCATGTTGGAGAAGACAATGAGATACTCAAACAGGGCGAAGAACGTGTAGCCTGCCAAGAGAGGAGACGGCGGCCCCTTTAAGTCAGCGGCGATATCAGTAATGGCCAAAAAGATGATGTCATACTTACTCCCCGACTCGCAGTACAAGTTGTGTTTGGCGTAAAAGAACCCGGCAAAAGCGCAGAAGCAAACGTTGAGCAGTAAGAAACGTACTTTCCAGTGATGAGATTTGATATCCTGGGAGACAAAAAGGTGACAACAAACGTAAGGAATAGGAATATAAGCAGTTAGAGAGAGGGAGAGGTTGCTTACCTCTGGGTTTAAAGAATACTTTTTAATGGCTTTCCATAGGCGGCAAGTTATCAGCATGTAGATCAGCGAGCTCAAAATGAAGAGGACGAAGCCTTCCTTGTGGACAACTACGATGGGAAGGACAAGCCTTGAAAAGTTAATATTCCATTTTTAGGGAGAACAAATTACACAAATGTCCACTGCAGAGGATGATGGTTCTTAGGACGGTATGACAAGGGTGCCCTTATGTTTTAAGGCCCTACAGCAGGTGGATCCTAAACACGGCCCTGGAGGCATTTTTGGTCTGTAGCTGTTTTTTTGGGGTTTGTTTGTTTTTTCCCCTCTGCATATTCTTTTAAAAAACCCTCCTGTGACAAAACATATATATATATATATATATATATATATATATATATATATATATATATATATATATATATATATATATATATATATACATATATATATATATACAAGCGGTAGAAAATGGATGGATGGATATATATATATATATATATATATATATATATATATATATATATATATATATATATATATATATATATATATATATATATATATATATATATATATATATATATATATATATACCAATTAAGTAGAACAGTCGTTCTCAAACATACCAGCTCAGAAAACACTTGGCTCTCCAAGTACCACAATAATGACCAATACTAAAATACAGTAGCACAGTAGGCCTGAGTATTCATTAAAAACAAGGCAGATTTTTTTTTTTTAAACATGTATATTTAATATTTGTTGGTCACTGTAACATTACACACAGTTTGGACAGTAACACTGTGTTTGAATTTAGGTAAATAAAACATTGTACTTTAATTAAGGGATTATTTGGCGTACCACCAGATGGACCCTGCGTACCACTAGTAGGAGAATCACTGAACTGGAAGATCTGTCTTCCCAAAATGGCAGCCATATACCAACAAGCGTGTTTTTATCTTTGTATTTATGCAGTTATAGTGTATTTGTTAATTTTTTGTATTTGTTAGGGACAATGCATATTAATGAACGTCTGCAACAATACAGGTGTAAATATTGTGATATGATATAATATGCCAGATGCCAGATAATATCCCAACTGCTAATTTCCATCTGTTGTCCACCGGCAGGCAACAGAAATAAAACAACAAATAAAACAGAAAATAAAAAAAGACAGACATGATACAAGTTGTTTAAATGTAGAAATTAAGTGTTTGACTAATAGTTATATATATATATATATATATATATACAGTGTATATACATCCATCCATTTTCTACCGATTGTCCCTTGTGGGATCGCGGTGGTGATATATATATATATATATATATATATATATATATATATATATATATATATATATATATATATATGTAAACATCATTGTTATGTTCTATATCGTCCTCTGTGGTGGATTTGACTTAATACTACTACTTTTTCATATGAAATGATGAAAATGATTGACGCCTCAAGATGCAAGAATACATGCAAAAACTGCTTCTTGCAGTATCTTTTCATCAAATGAGTGACACATAAATACCTCACAATATAGCATTGAAAAAAAAGAATAGTAATTTCATTAGGAATGGGTACCTTTCACATTTGAATTGATACGGTAACAATTCTCTGTACCTGGAAGTCGATATTGGTACTCAACGGTACTTTTATATGTGCTCAATTGTGTTAATAAATATAATTGTTTTTTAAATAATCTGTATTTTAATTCACCACTGAGCTCTAATGCCCAGTTGGTATCTTGTTTTCTTCAACTTCTGTGTCTCATTTGCAAGTACTGTACTTATTGCAATTTCAAGACTTTAGATGGCGGTAGTGTAGAGGCTACGACATGTTGTCTATGCCATTAAACTGAATGTGCAGGGTTTTTTTTCTTTTGTTGAGCCCTAGAAGGTGTTTGTACTCTAAGTATTGTACTTATGACACACCAGCCGTTTGACTGTAACGTGCATCTTAGCTGTAGGTTTCATTACCAAATTTTGAAGCGTCGAAATTGCCGTGTAAAATCGCTAATGTTAATCTTTAGCTTGTCTATGGCAATTCTAATGTCAATTTGCATAGAGCTAGAGCATTTTGAAAAGTGCCGCCCTACTGTGCTTTTGAGTGCCTCCTTCTTGCTTTGTTGGCATGGAGAACTGTATTATTACCTAGAAGCAGTCCGGCTGAGTCCACTCTGAGTGCTTGACAGCTTGTTTCCCGTGCCAAAATAATACAAACACATTTTCTGACCTACAACATTGTTATATAAACTTTTATTTCATGCAACTTTTTAGATAAATTAACCAGTAATGAGTGAGATTATAAGAAACTACACTAACTTGTCATAAAAAGGCTAGGTTAAGATGTTTAGTTTTTTTTATCAATAGCTTAGCATAGCGTTGTACGGTATACCGGTATTAGTATAATACTGCGATACTAATACCGCCTCTAAAAAGTACCGGTAAACAAACGCCATTGGTGGATCTACACCTGACATCCACTGTAATGATACCAAGTACAGGAGCATATCTAGTCAATACTACTATTAATACATCAATATTTTTTGGCATCACAAAATCTTCTTTCGTTTTAAAAAAATTTATATTATGTTTATAAACTCAGGTAATATGTCCCTGGACACATGAGGACTTTGAATATGACCACTGTATGATCCTGTAACTACTTGGTATCGGATTGATACCTAAATTTGTGGTATCATCCAAAACTAATGTAAAGCATCCAAACAACAGAAGAATAAGTGATTATTACATTTAAACAAAAGTGTAGATAGAACATGTTAAAAGAGAAAGTAAGCAGATATTAACAGTAAATGAACAAGTAGATTAATAATACATTTTCTACCACTTGTCCTTAATAATTTTGACAAAATAATAGAATAGAAAATGACACAATATGTTATTGCATATGTCAGCAGACTAAATTAGGAGCCTTTGTTTGCTTACTTACTACTAAAAGACTGTCTTGTATGTTCACTATTTTATTTAAGGACAAAATTGCAATACGAATTTATGTTTAATGTACCGTAAGATTTGTTGTTAAAATAAAGCCAATAATGCAGTTTTTTGTGGTCCACTTTATTTAGAAAAGTACGGAAAAGTACGGAAAAGTATCTAAATACATTTTAGTACCGGTACCGGTACCAAAATATAGGTACAGTATATATACTGCCTTAGCATATGTGGGTTTACGTTGTTTTGGTTTTAGCATCTTTTGTACAACATGTATGAAAGTTTGGACATCCCGACCTTAGAATGAAAGTGAAGTGAAGTGAATTATATTTATATTGCGCTTTTCTCTAGTGACTCAAAGCGCTTTACATTGTGAAACCCAATATCTAAGTTACATTTTTAAACCAGTGTGGATGGCACTGGGTAAAGTGTCTTGCCCAAGGACATAACGGCAGTGACTAGGATGGCGGAAGCGGGGATCGAACCTGGAACCCTCGAGTTGCTGGCACGGCCACTCTACCAACCGAGTGTGGTTGTAACCACAGAGCGTTGTCAATTCGTACAATATGGACAACACTAGTTAATTTTACCGAGCGAAATAGCTAACATTATTACCACGTACTTGCTAGTATAGTGGCTAATAAAGACTAGCATTGGCAATGACCTTCAGATAAGCTTAACTTTCTCTTATTTAAAAATGTTATTGGCCTGTACAGTTAATAAAAGTTCTAAGGCGGCAACAGTTTGACCATGGAACGAATGATTCGGTAACACTTTAGTATGGGGGACATATCAGTGGAGGCTCCTCCATAGAGGTGGAGGAGGCCTGGCCTCCCCAATAATTTGAGAGAAGAGAGAGATTTAAAAAAAACAATAAATATATTTATTTTATTTATTTATTTTAACAAAAAACATATTTTTTATTTTTTATATTCATATTATTTTAGTTTTGTTCATAAATCTAAATGTTCCCATGGCTAAAACCCAATATTGCAATTGTAAAGCAACAGGCCAGATTTCCCTATCAGTTTGTATTAAGGGAGGCCAGGCCTCCCCTAGGAAATTAGCTTCTCATAGAAGTCAATGTAATGCATGCTTTTTCATGCCAATATGTGATTGGCCAGATCACTGAAAATGGGTGGGCAACGGAGGCCTGGCCTCACCATGCATTGTGTCCAGGGCTGAAAGATTGACATTTTGTTCGTCCAATCACATGCTACTGGTTCATTTGGAATCAATCCTTTCCTTTCCTAATCAACACAGAAGCCATTTTGAGAATTCGCCAGCCACTTCAGTCAAACAAACACTCGCCATAGTGGCTACGAGTGTCCTATCAACTTGTGCTTTTCAGGAAATTTAGAGAACACCCCTGGCTATCATCCGTGAAGTTTATAGCTCATATAGCCAAATACTTTTGCTTAAAACGACCTCGGAAATCGGCGAGATTCTGGCGCAATTTGAGATCTTGGGCTGGAGATAGATATGCGTTAACGTTAAACCCTTCACTCTAGGCATTTCTCCTTGAGTTGACAACATCTCTGAGACAGATTTCGAAAGCAAAAGCTGCTGCTGCTAATCGCTCATTGACATTTATCTCTGTAGTTTGGACATTTTTACAGTTGAAGTTTAGCTCATTGTTTTCCATCCAGTTAGCTGTGTGTGTTCGAGCAAGCCTAGATTAGCCAGGCAAAATGGATGTGAGAGGGAAACAAAAAGCAGAGACAAGACCGTTTTTGCAATCAACGTTACAGTTTTTTTTTAATCTGGGGATGGATGGCTGAGTTGGACACGTTCTGGATCCACACGACCTGTGAGTATTCTCACTACTTTGCTCTCAAGAAATTGCAGTACAATCTGAATTACTTTTTGGATGAAATGGGTGTCTACCAGTGTTACACCACTAGTTCTCAGTAGTAATAACACTCCATTTCATGTCTCTCAGTAGATGAAGCCAGCTGCAACCCGTAGAGTGGAGTCGTGGAGAGAGCCCCTCGCCCCTCAGCTAAACCAGAGGTGGGTTGAAATCTCTACCAGTGTTATACCACTAGTTCTCAGTAGTAATAGCAGTGTTACACCACTAGTTCTCAGTAGTAATAACACAAAATTTCATGTCCTGTATTTCTCAGTAAATGAAGCCACATATTGTATATTAAATATATTGAATAAAACTACATATGATAAAGAAAGTGTTATCTTATCTTTTTTATATGCTAAACTTGATTAAATTGGTGATTACATGTTGAAGCTGTAGAAGAATGAAAAATGTAAGCTAAACAAAATTGTTTTTAACTACATAATTAAAATTCCTGCCTTTTACACATGTTCACTTGGCGTTTATATAACATCCAAATGTCATTTCTCAGCTTAATTATCAGGCAGGCTCATAGACTTACAGCAATGTAATTTCTTCAGGAAGGCACAAGGCTAAGCTCTGCACAATGAATTGCATCAGCAAGAACTTTCTGACTGTAGCTTACACTCCAAATAGTATGCCTTTGGCCAGCACAAAGACAGATAAGAGAACAGGGAACATTCCATCGCGAGTGAAGTGAGCAAGCGGAAAAAAATGGCCTCCTCAATTCTGGAAGTCACCAGCCTCCACTGGGACATATTCATCATTAATTAAATGGTAAATAAATGGTAAATGGGTTATACTTGTATAGCGCTTTTCTACCTTCAAGGTACTCAAAGCGCTTTGACACTATTTCCACATTCACCCATTCACACACACATTCACACACTGATGGCGGGAGCTGCCATGCAGGGCCCTAACCACGACCCATCAGGAGCAAGGGTGAAGTGCCTTGCTCAAGGACGCAACGGACGTGACGAAGTTGGTAGAAGGTGGGGATCGAACCAAGAACCCTCAGGTTGCTGGCACGGCCACTCTCCCAACAGCGCCACGCCGTCCCCAATTAGTTGCTTATTAAAGTAACAAAGACTTAATTTATTAGGGTTAGGGTTAAGGTTAAGGTTAAGGTTAGGGTTAGGGTTAGGGTTAGTGTTAGTTAACTCTTAGTTAATGGCTTGCTGGTTGTATAATAAGGCCGTGCAGAATAAGGCATTAATAAGTACTTAATAATGACTAATTAGGAGCCAGTATGTTACTAATTTGCATGTTAATAAGCAACTAATTAATCGTGAATAGTAGAGATGTCCGATAATGGCTTTTTTGCCGGTATCCGATATTCTGATATTGTCCAACTCTTAATTACAGATTCCGATACCAACCAATACCAATATATACAGTTGTGGAATTAACACATTATTATGCCTAATTTTGTTGTAATGCCCCGCTGGATTAAACAATGTAACAAGGTTTTCCAAAATAAGAGAACAACTTCAACTCAAGTTATGGAAAAAAGTGCCGACACTGCCGTATTTATTATTGAAGTCACAAATTGCATTATTTTTTTTAACATGCCTCAAAACAGCAGCTTGGAATTTGGGACATGCTCTCCCTGAGATAATTCGAATGCCCACTACAACTATGGGAAATACTATACTTTGACTTTCACAAAGTGCATTATTTTTTTATTTTTTTTAAACTGCCTCAAAACAACAGCTACAAAAACAATGAAGGCACACAGCTTCAGTCCAGAGTATACTAGAGTAATAAAGTAAACAATAACATAGTCCTCCTTTAGTAGACTGCCTGGAATACTGTATAACAGGAAATTATAGACTGGGCTCAATCTGCCCTGCTCTAACGTATTTGTATGATAGAGATGCGCGGTTAGCGGGCACACCCGTGGAGTCCGCGGGTAATCCGCGGGTCGGGCGGATGAATGACGAAAAAAATAGATTCGGGCGGGTGGTGGTTGAACCAATTCAGAGAAAAAAATACATAGTTAAATGTTGTTACCCATGTGAATGATCGAGGGGGAGTTCTTTGTTTCTTTAGGTGGGTTTATTGTAGGCAGTTTTCATGAACGTCCACCCAGTGCGGCAACATCACACAACAACAACAGTCACGTTTTTGTCCTACCGTAAAGCAGGTCGTCTGCCGTAAACAGCAATGCTGTGACAGTCTCAAACAGGGCAACACTGCCATCTAGTGTACATGCATATGTGACAACCCACATACGAAAAATGAGCAGCACTCTTTGAAACAGGCAATTATTCATCAGGCACTGCTGCAGCTGTCACGCCAAATTTCTTCCCCCCTACAAAAGCCTTCCTCCCCCATTTACTTCCGGGGCTGCGTCCAATAAAGTCACAAAGTTGCCTGGGGTCCTTAACCCGCACGCGACTGTCCTGTTTCGCGCCTGTACAAAAAAAAAAACAATCATCGATTTCTTCAGATTCCAGCAGCTGTCAAAGACGAAGTATCCTTCCAGCGACGGGCAGTCAAAGCCGAAGTGCTATCGATCGCTGTCAATGACGTAAGAGGAAACATGACCACGGAAGTAAATGGGGGGTGGGGGGGGGGAGGTTTTTGTAGGGGGAAGAAATTGTGGTCGGGGGTGGGTGTGGTTGGGCCGGGGTCGTGGTTGGGGGCGTGGTTAAGGGCGTGGTTAAGAGGGGAATATATTTAAGCTAGAATTCACCAACTCAAGTATTTCATATATATATATATATATATATATATATATATATATATTTTTTTTTTTTTTATTATTATTTTTATTTTTTATTATACATATAAATAAAATAAATACTTGAATGTCAGTGTTCTGGAGGCTTTCCAGTAGATGGCAGTATTGTCCTGTTTAAGAGTGTCACAACATTGCAGTTTACGGTAGAAGAAAACGTGACTGCTGTTGTTGTGTGTTGTTACCGCGCTGGGAGGACGTTAATGAAACTGCCTAACAATAAACCCACATAAGAAACCAAGAACTCGCCCTCGATCATTCTACAGTTATAACGTGATTGGGCAGGCACGCTGTTAATATTGTGGGAAAGCGGACGTGAAAACAGACTGTCGCCGCTGTCCCCACTCAGGTCCGCATTGAGCTGGAGGGGGCGTGGACTCCAGCTCCGGCTGAATACCGGGAGTCTCCCGGTAAAACCGGGAGGGTTGGCAAGTATGCTCTATTGCGTGGCACGCATTGAATGTCTCTGCTGCATTGAATCAGTCTCATTTCTTTAACAGGAATGCCTTGTATCGTCTATATTAGATGTATAACAACGGGTGGGTGGCGGGTGGCGGGCGGTTGTGGTTTTGATAAAATGTTAGTTCGGGTGGATGGCGGGTGGATGACGACTTTTGTGATGCGGTTGCGGATGAAACAATTGCCTATCCGCGCATCTCTATTGTATGAGTAACACAAATGTGCTGCAAACTAGTGGTGAGTGCTTGAAGTGGCCTAGCAGTCAGTCAGAGCTTCTGAAATGCTGCGTTGAGACAGGGCATCTCCGTTCACTGCAAGCTGCTTTCGGTGTTTGCTTTTCATCCATCTTCCGCTTGTATTCATCGTGTATCTCCTTATGATCCTTGAAGAGGTGGGAGATCAAATTGCTTGTATTAAAGGAAGACGTCTTGGTTCCTCCTCGCATAACCAACTTTTTGCAGTCATTGCAAATTGCCATTTTTTTATCCGTCAGACACACTTTAAAATAATCCCAAACCATAGATATGGTGTCGTTAGTCAGTCACCGAGCCAGTTCGCTTGTTAGCCACGGCTACAGCACCGGCAACAACACACTCTTGTTGTTGTTATGCTCCGCTCGCGGCGGTTTGATGAGGTCATCAAGCGTCGCCAGTAAACCTCTCATGCTGCAGTCGTCAACTCCTGTGTTGTGTGTGGGAGAGGGGAGAGGGGAGAGGGGAGGGGCTGCTGACTGGGAGACGCAACTGCTCTGTACTGCTCCCTACGTCCGTGTTTTACCGGATATGTACCGCTCCGTACAGCGGCGTTTTAAAAAGTCATTAATTTTACTTTTTGAAACCGATATCGATAATTTCCGATATTACATTTTAAAGCATTTATCGGCCGATAATATAGGCAGTCCGATATTATCGAACATCTCTAGTGAATATGTGTTCCCCATACTAAAGTGTTACCGATGATTCACTGTACATTACACTCTATGGGAATGTTTATTTGTCTTCCCACTGTTATTACTCACTGTACGTCTCACTGGATGACACGTAGGAGAGGAGCAGCAGGCCGAGGTTTTCCAAAATGGAGAAGGCCAGACTCAAGTAGGCAAGCAGGCTCTCGGGGAACCTCGAGGCGAAGCGTGTCTTGTAGTACTTGAAGTAGGTGAACGCCACCAGGAACCTCGGCGCCGAGTGCAGGCCGATGCAGAAGCGCCATATGTGGCACTCGGGACTCAGGTTGATGGAGGCGCTGATGGACGGCAGGTAGTTAGGAACCTGAAGGAACGCACATCGACGGTTCGCATCGTTTGGTAGGAACAGGAAAAGACAAACTAACAGGGGTCTTACATGGCAGTGTGTGCCGGTGGAGTCGTCAAAGTGAAACACCGAGGATATAAGGACACAGGTGATAAGGCCCAGCAGTGGTAGGCACACGGTACCCAGGACACAGGTGGTGAAGGAGATCCTGATGATCAGCGGCCTCTCGTGACCGTAGGAGCCTGGAATCATCTTGATGTGCTTCTGTAACGGCGAGAAGGTCTTACATTCTACCACTGGACACTGCATTAGGTACACCTGCACAGTAAAGTGACATTCAAGACGGGAGGTCTGACTTTATGAACACAATAAAGCTTAATACAGGAGTCAGCAACCCGCGGCTCTTTAGTGCCGCCCTAGTGGCTCCCTGGAGCATTTTTAAAATAGAATTGAAAATGGAAAAAGATGGGGGGGGGGAATAATTTTTTTGTTTTAGTATGTTTTTTGTTCGAGGACAAGCATGACACAAACCTTCCCAATTGTTAGAAAGCCCACTGTTGAATATGTTTGTGTGTATGCTTCACTGGTGAGAATATTTGCTCGACATTGTTTTGTCCTACTAATTTCGGCGGTTCTTGAACTCACCATAGTGTGGACTGTGACGCAACAGTTTGTTTACATGTAAAATCTTCCTCTCCTTCTTTGTCTCATTTTGTCCACCAAACGTTTTATGCTGTGCGTGAATGCACAACGGTGCGCTTTGTTGATGTCATTGACTTGTTGGAGTGCTAACCAGGCATATTTGGTCACTACATGACGCGGGCCGTACGTTTGACACCCCTGGTATAGAAGAAAAAAACACAGCAACAGGGCCCTTGCGGTGCTCTGCATCGATTGCCCCTAAAAATGGCTGAATGAATAAAAAATACATAATATTACAGTATATTTGACCATTAGACCACATCGAGAGGAGCCAGATGAGGTGGTTCGGGCATCTCAGAATCAGAATCAGAATAGTTGTATTGCCATTATTTGAGAACGGGTTCACAAACTAGGAATTTTTCTTGGTGCAATCGTGCAACATAAAACACATATAACACATATTTGGTAATAAAAAGAGCTGTAATTGAGCTATCAGATCTTGCTATAGACTTAGAGGGGAAAAAACTGTTCAGGTGGCGGGAGGTGTGGCATTGGGACACTTAGGACTAACACTGGACAAAAGTATATCTGGTCAGGATGCCACCCGAACGCCTCCCTAGGGAGGTGTTTCGGGCACGTCCGACCGGTATGAGGCCACGGGGAAGACCCAGGACACGTTGGGAAGACTATGTCCCCGGCTGGCCTGGGAACGCCTCGGGATCCCCCGGGAGGAGCTGGACCAAGTGGCTGGGGAGACGGAAGTCTGGGCTTCCCTGCTTAGGCTGCTGCCCCCGCGACCCGACCTAGCGGAAGAAGATGGAAGGATGGATAGACGAGACCATGGCTCTTAAACTCTGTACGATATTTTTTTAATTATTGCTTTTTACTATATTGGATTAAACAAGTGTAAAGGTGACTATGTGAGTGTTATTTCATGTCTCTCATAGTGTTAAACAATTTATTTAGAAGGTCTTAATAAGGTTTTTTTTATGATCCAGCTATGAAATTATTGGATTTATAATGAATCATTCCTATGTCGCGGAAATTAATTTCAGAACCGGAACCAATTAACATCAATAGGATAGGATAGGAATATAATGTATCATCATAATCACAATATGCTATCTTGCCATGATAAAGGGGTAATTTTACAACATATTTAATATTAATATGTTCTCGTTTTTTGAGCTGTTTTTTAAAGATGTATGCATTATCATCATTGTATTGAACGTGCAGATCAGTGAATTCACACTACAGTCACAATCACGCACATATCGTCGAATGAATACCTGCAAACTGAGCGTTATTATGCTTGTAAAGGCATCATTCTTGGATGCATTCTGGATCTCGTGTACCTAATGAAGTGGCCTTGTCAAGATCGCCTCCGTCGCTTTGATGGAGCTGACAAATGCGGACAGAACATCACATCACATGGAGACACGACAACAAAACAGGACATGTTTGCACCCACTAGCTGAGGCTCCCGAGATTCCAGTGGAAGAGGCGCTCAGTGGAATCCTTCAGCACTTCAGCAGCGTGGAGGAGGACGCCCTCAGATCACGTGGTACATGATGATGTTTTAGAAGACCTATCCTATAGTAATCACGGGGGCAATAAAGTGCCGATTTAGATTTGGGGAGGCGTGGGTGCTATCCGTGGTGCTGAAGCAAAGAATGGATTGGGGTGGTGACGTCATAGTGACGTTGTTGATGCCGCGCAGCCCCGCCTTTCTCCGGGCTCCCCCGGTACGGACACAAACGCACCGCCGCTGCTGCGCTCTGCTTTTTGTTTTGTTTTTTTCAGTTGTATTTTTTTCCAATGTTGTGTTGTTTTGGTGGACGTGGAATTGGTTTTAACATGAAACAGATGGAAATCCCGATTTTATTTTGCTTCTTTATTTGGGTCACTGTGTTGCCGGGTAAGTTTTGTAGCACTTTTACTTAGAACATGCTGCAATTGATGGAGGCGTTTGTCAAGAAAAGCTAGACATTATTATTTATTATTCAAGTATTATTTTCAAATTATTATTTTTTTAAAAAGAGTCAATGTTTGTTTTAGTTTTGGAATATTTTCTAAAAAAAAAAAAAAAAAAAGGTTCTTTTTTTTTTTTTTTTTTTAAGATTATATACATTTTTTATAAGGCACATGTCCAAAATAGCGACACAATATTATTTATTTAGATTTAATTAGTTATTTATTATTTAATTTTCTTTAAAAAAGTCAGTTTGTTTTATTTTTTTATTTTTATTTTTAAGTTAGTGCTATTTTTTCAGATTAAATGGAATGTACAGTCATTAGTATTTAATTTTTTTTAAGATTATATAGAATGTGCATTGTCACCGTAGGTTTTCTAAATCCTGCAATTAATGAAGACATTTGTCCAAAATAGCGACATATTATTATGTATTTTTATTTTATTATATATTGATTATTTACTTTTTTTTTTTAAAGTCAATGTTTGTTTTATTTTTTATTTAAACATTTTTTTAAGATAGTTCCTATTTTTGAAGACTAAATGGAATGTACAGTCTGATAAGAGCAATTAATGACACCGTTTTCTGTAGTTTGCAATGATGCAGCACTGCTTTTGTAATATTTTAGGTATTTTGTTCAAAATATATGTAAAAAAGTCCAGCTATGTGATACAAGCGCAGTTTTGCAATATAGGTGTATTACGATAGTATGTTTTATTATTTGTAGATAGTACGATAATTTAGTGTACAATATGTGTATAGCTGGTACTAGTGGTGTTATTATTACTCACTTAATTTGTGTCACAGTGTTGCCGGGTAAGTTTTGAACAAATTTTACTTTAAAATGCTGCCATTGATGGAGGCATTTGTCAAAGATAGCACACATTATTGTTTACTATGTATTTTTAGTATGTATTTACTAATTTAAAATTATTATTTTAAAAAAGAGTCAATGTTTGTTTTATTTTTTGAATACTTTCTTAAAAAAAAGAGAGTTCTATTTTTTTTTCTTTAAGATTATATGGAATGTGCAATGCTACTTTGTGTTTTTAGCAATAATACTTAAAAATTGATGGAGGCATCTGTCCAAAATAGCAACACATTATTATATATTTTTATTTTATTATTTATTGATTCATTTATTTATTTATTTTAAGTCAATGCTTGTTTTATTTTTGGAATAAGATCTAATATATATATATATATATATATATATATATATATATATATATATATATATATATATATATATATATATATATATATATATATATATATATATATATATATATATATATATATATATATATACAGTATATATATATATATATATATATATATATATATATATATATATATATATATATATATATATATATATATATATATATATATATACAGTATATATATATATATATATACAGTATATATATATATATATATATATATATATATATATATATATATATATATATATATATATATATATATATATATATATATATATATATATATATATATATAGTCAATGCTTGTTTTATTTTTGGAATAAGATCTAATATATATATATATATATATATATATATATATATATATATATATATATATATATATATATATATATATATATATATATATATATATACAGTATATATATATATATTTATGTATATATATATATATATACAGTATATATATATATTATATATATATATATATATATATATATATATATATATATATATATATATATATATATATATATATATATATATATATATATATATATATATATATATATATATATATATATATATATACAATTTTTTAAAGATAAAATAGAATGTACCGTCTGATAAGAGCAATTAATGACACCATTTTCTGTAGTTTGCAATGAGGCAATACTGCTTTTCGTAATATTTTGGGTATGTTGTTAAAAATATATACAAAAAAATGTTATACAAGTGCAGTTTTCCAATATAGGTGTCACAATAGTGTTTTCATTTTTTGAAGATAGTGCAATAATTTATTGTACAATATGTGTATAGGTAAGTTTTGTACAAATTATACTTAAAAATGCCGCAATTCATGGAGGCATTATTTATATATTATTTACAAATTATTATTTTAAAAAAAGTCAATGTTTGCTTTCTTTTTATCTTATTTTAAAAGAAAATAAATAATAAATATATTTTTAAGGTTATATGGAATGCACAATTTTACTTGAAAATGCTGCAATTGATGGAAGCATCTGTCAAAAATAGCAGCAAATTATTATTAGATTTAATTTGATAATTTATAAATTATTTACAAATTATTATTATTTATCAAAGTCAATGTTTGTTTGTTTTATTTTTGGAATATTTTCTAAAAACAATTTAGAAAATGTTTTCTGTAGTCTGCAATGATGCAGTGCTGCTTTTTCTAATATTTTGAGTATTTTGGTCAAAATATATATTAGAAATCCTACTATCTCATATAAGTGTAGTTTTGCAATATAGGTGTCACGATGATAGTGTTTTTTTGTGTGCATAGTACAATCATTTAGTGTACAATAGATGTGTGCATATGGTGGTAAATTACTCATTTTAATTCATCATTGTTATAGTACGTTTTATTTTCATTAGTCTATCCTATCCTAGAGTGATGCAAACTACAGTCGAAATCTTTGAGCTCATTCTAATCTTAGTTTAGACTGCACAGAATAAGGTGCCTTGGGATTTTTCATTTTATGGATGGTAAAGAATATTCCATCAAAAAAAAAAAGAAAAAAAGAATACAAAATAAATACCGTAGTGCAGTTTACCAGCATCTGCAGACATGCATCCAGCTGTTCAGGGATTTCACCGTCATCATAATCCCTTCTGTGGACCTTCTTTGTATCTTACTCAACGCTTTCATTCAGATCAAACATCTGGCTCGTGCAAATCCAACCTCCAGCAAAAACAATGTCACTCTTTGTTTTTTCTACTGTGTATAAATCATTCAATCCTCATAAGACATAATCTTGTTGTGTGTCATTTAACATGCATTGAAGACATGCATCATTTCATATTAACATGTCAAGGGGAGAAGGTCTGTGTTGCTCCAATAGCAGATTTGCCTCCTCTCCTAAAGCCATAGGGCACGAGGCAATCCACCCATCTGGCAGGTCTCAACCTCAGCATTCATGTCACTGTAGGCACATTTTTTTATAGAAAGTGGAACCTCTAAAAAGATCCAATCTGTTTCTGATCTGGTCAGATTTTAAAAAATACAGTATTTTGCCAATAGTATAAATATAATTGATACGTTTCAGAGTCAAATTGTGAATCGGTCATAAACATTAACTGTCATACAAGTGTAACAACACTATTGAAATAATATAACACTCTGTAAACCAGGAGTAGCACCAAGTTTTCTCACTTTTTCTGTTTTTTTTTGTTTACTTCTGTTTTTACAATGTTTTGCTGGCCCACAAATAACGAGCCACATTCAGTGAATAGTCGCCATTGTTTTTTTAAATTTTTAAATAGGTAATCCAATGCAAGTGTGAAAAAAATAACTTTTTAAATGCTGCGGCTTCAAAAACTAATGATTTTTAAAATGTTTCTGGTTTAGTTTTTTAAGCATATTCTACAACATTTTTGCCCTAAATTAAGTGTTTTCAGTAATAAAAATTGCCAATTGAACTACAACTATAAATACTACCGTTAGTTTCACCACGTTGCAGATTTTTTGGGGGGTATTTTAAAAGTTTTTAAAAAAAAGCATGTTTTATCATTTTTGTTCTTAAGTTAAGCCTTTTCAAACGTATAACAGTAAAGTAAAGTAAACATATCAAA
The DNA here is from genome assembly GCF_033978785.1 of Entelurus aequoreus. Taxonomy (NCBI): domain Eukaryota; kingdom Metazoa; phylum Chordata; class Actinopteri; order Syngnathiformes; family Syngnathidae; genus Entelurus; species Entelurus aequoreus. Next base: position 26,896,971 of record NC_084740.1, read on the forward strand.
ACAACAGTAGTATTGGACATTAAATAAGAGCAAACCAATCAGAGCATGCTGTTCAGTATAGTGGTGAGTGATTGGCTCAGCCTCAGAAGGCATTACTACATTGGATTAAAGAGTGTAAAGGTGACTAAAGGGTGGTATTTCATGTCTTGAGGTCTCTCACAATGTTAAAAAATGTATTTAGAAGGTAGTCAATAGTTTTTTTTTATGCTCTCGCTATAAAACTATTAGATTCATAATTAACTATTCCTATTTCTCGGAAATTAATATGTCATGGTCATGTCCGGAACCAATTAACAGTGATAAATGAGTGATTATCGTATTTATGTCATGTAAAATGTTTAAACAATACATAAAATATATTTAATTTAAAGAAAATACTTAAAAAGAGCTACTAACAGGTAAAAAAGCTAACTGAGAAACAGTTAGCACGAGCAGCTAGCATTAGCGGACGACTTCATAGGGACAAAACTTGTTAATGTTAGTAGAATACAGTATTTTCCAGACTGTAGAATGCACCGATATACTAAGCCGCAACCACTAAATTTTAGAAGAACTTTTTTTTCTTTTTTTTTCATATATTAGCCGCAACGGACTATAAGCCGTAAATATATACGTTGTGAAATGAGATATTTACACAGAAAGATTTTGTAAATGTTGCCTTGATTGTTTCTGAACGATGTCTGTAACAAGGCAGTAAAACGGCTGATCAAACAAAACAGAAATCATCGTCATGAACCCACTAGCTGTGGAAGCTAGCTCTCCAATCAGCTAAACAGACTCAATAACTCCACGGTGACGTTTTGGTGAATTTACAAAAATAATGCAATTGTAAGTTAATAATACTAACACAGACACTCAAAAAGATGTTAGCATATTAGCTAATGCTAACGACTCTAGCTAGATTACATTACAATAGCGCGTACAAATATGCATGAAAACACTACTATCAAAAAATTGACGGTTCAGTAAGTATGAATTGTTTTAGTTATTTTGTAAAACTTGCAAACAATGCTTGGAGTGATGAATGAATAGACCAGAAGCGGTACTGATAACTAGTAGATGGAACGACCCTTATACTTCCGGTTCAAGGCATGAAACAGAAGGAAATACTGTAGACTTTCAACTCACAGCACCTGCAGTGAGCAAACTCGTCCAAAAGATGGCTCCATAGCACAAACAATAACACATCTTTTTAGTCCATGTGTCAGTGTTGCTACTATGCATGGTTGTTGTATACAAAACAGAGGAACAAATTATATTTATTGAGAATAAGTTAGCTCATGCCCGAATGCAGCTGAAATAGGGTCCAGCACCCCCCGCGACCCCGAAAGGGACAAGCGGTAGGAAATGGATGGATGGATGGAAGTTATGATTCATCTCTTTATGTGAATCGTAACTGACTTAACTATTCATGAAGAGAAATGTAGTATTTAGAAAACATTGATATAACTGTTAGGGGTGTGAGAAAAAATCGATTCGAATTCGAATCGCGATTCTCACGTTGTGCGATTCAAAATCGATTCTCATTTTTAAAAAAATATTTTTTTTTTATTTTTTATTTATTTATTTATTTATCTATCAATGTTTTACATTAATCAATCCAACAAAACAATACACAGCAATACCATAACAATGCAATCCAATTCCAAAACCAAACCCGACCAAGCAACACTGCAATAAACAGAGCAATTGAGAGGAGACACAAACACGACACAGAACAAACCAAAAGTAGTGAAACAAAACTGAATATTATCAACAACAGTATCAATATTAGGTACAATTTCAACATAGCAGTGATTAAAAATAGTTTCACCTTGTACAAAACCCAAAACCAGTGAAGTTGGCACATTGGGTAAATTAAAAATAAAAAACAGAATACAATGATTTGCAAATCTTTTTCAACCTATATTCAATTGAGTACACTGCAAAGACAAGATATTTAATGTTGGAACTGGTAAACTTTGTTATTTTTTGCAAATATTAGCTCATTTGGAATTTGATGCGTGCAACATGTTTCAAAAAAGCTTCAGGAAGTGAACATATATTTGTAATAGAGATGTCCGATAATATCGGCCTGACGATTTTATCGGCCGATAAATGCTTTAAAAATTTAATATCGGAAATTATCGTTATCGGTTTTTTTTATTATCGGTATCGTTTTTTGGTTGTTGTTTTTTTATTTTTATTTTTTAATTAAATCAACATAAAAAACACAAGATACACTTACAATTAGTGCACCAACCCAAAAAACCTCCCTCCCCCATTTACACTCATTCACACTCATTTACACAAAAGGGTTGTTTCTTTCTGTTATTAATATTTCTGGTTCCTACATTATATATCAATATGGATCAATACAGTCTGCAAGGGATACAGTCCGTAAGCACACATGATTGTGCGTGCTGCTGGTCCACTAATAGTACTAACCTTTAACAGTTAATTTTACTCATTTTCATTCATTACTAGTTTCTATGTAACTGTTTTTATATTGTTTTGCTTTATTTTTTTATTCAAGAAAATGTTTTTAATTGATTTAACTTATTTTATTTTATTAATTTTTTTAAAAATTACCTTATCTTGACCATACCTGGTTGTCCAAATTAGGCATAATAATGTGTTAATTCCACAACTGTATATATCGGTATCGGTTGATATCGGTATCGGTAATTAAGAGTTGGACAATATCGGAATATCAAATATCGGCAAAAAAGCCATTATCGGACATCCCTATTTATCATGGTTCTTCTTCTTTGTACTTTGTAAACACTTTTAAGTTTGATATAAAGTGTTGTTAAAAGCAAAAGAAACAGTAAAACACAGCCTTAACCCTCTGATGTGGTCTAAATCTTGTATTCAAGGTGTTGATTTCCTTGTCTTTAATCAGCATGATGATGTTCTCATTCACGCTACAGCCTGCTGGTGCGCCCACAGCAAATACGCCCAGAAGCTCCTCAGCGATCTGTTCGCCAACTACACCAGCGCTCTGAGGCCGGTGGAGGACACGGGCGACATACTGAACGTCACCCTACAGGTCACGCTATCGCAAGTCATCGACATGGTAAAACAGCAGCTGACCCGTGCACCCAACCCTTTCCAATGGGGGATTTTGTAGTCTTTTGTAGGCCTCAATCAAACAATATGTGAAAATCAACTGGATAATTTTGCCAGCATTGATCAATTCTTCTCTTGGTCTCTCGCTTCCAATACGGGTGGAAGAGGGTTCACTTTGTGCATTGCTCTCAGCACCTGAGCCTGTTTGTTCAATAGCAAAATTAAATCAAGTTTTGTCTCTGTGTGTGGAGTTAGACTCCTCCAGCCTCTCTAGTTGCTGATGGGAAAAAAAGATTATTACAAAGCCAAATGTTAGGTATGGCAGTCCTTCTTCAATAGTGGGGCGGGGCCCCCTGGGGGCGCACAGTGCAATGCATGTGGACCAGGAGAACATTCTTTATCAGTATCATACAGCATTAAACTCCACTTTAAAAGGCTGTGCACTACAAAATGTGCTCATTGTAGCCATTATTCTGACTTACTCATTTTCATTAAAAAAAAAAATCAGCACAAATTGTTTATCTATTTTTGTTTCGTAGGTTAAAGTGTTTGATATATCTTGCTTCTGATTTAATGTTGCTGATCAGTTTGTATTTAATATTATTAATTGAGTTTATATAATTTAGTTTTTCAGTATCAAATGGTTCAAGTCAGTCAAACAATGCTTATAATTTAAAACATTTGCATGTTTTATTTCAGGCAATTAATAAAGTTATTTAATGAGGTAAGTTGATCTATATTTATTTTCTTTCTGATGCACAGAGTGAACCCTCTTGGACCCTGTTTAAAAACAAGAGACAAAAAACAAAAACACACACAGACATGGCAATTCATCGATGCCGGCAAAGTTATTGCGTTCATATTCATTTATAGCTCGATCAATAGACTTATTATTGGCCCAGGCCTGTGAACAATATGTTGTACAACACAGCAGCAACATAACTAATGTTATAATAGCGCTAAGGACCAAACTGCTTAGTCAGTATTAACAGTGCTGATGAGTTTAGTGTAAACAACAAAGTGTGAACAAATGAGCTTCACAAACACTTAAGCAGCACAACCAACATTATAAAGCACACCAGATACAAATACAGCTACTGCCATCTTGTGGAGTTAATAAAAAAAAAAAAAAAAATATATATATATATATATATATATATATATATATATATATATATATATATATATATATATATATATATATATATATATATATATATATATATATATGTAGAAAATGGATGGATGGATAGATATATAAAACAAATTTCACATCTGTTTAATAAACTGCTGAGATGCTGTATGTAGCTGTATGTAGTATTTGTACATACATACATACATACATACACACACACACATATATATATATATATATATATATATATATATATATATATATATATATATATATATATATATATATATATATATATATATATATATATATATATATATATATATATATATATATATATATACAGTACAGGCCAAAAGTTTGGACACACCTTCTCATTTCAATGTGTTTTCTTTATTTTCATGACTATTTACATTGTAGATTGTCACTGAAGGCACCAAAACTATGACACCTATGAAGTAAAAACCATTTCAGGTGACTACCGCTTGCAGCTCATCGAGAGAATGCCATGAGTGTGCAAAACAGTAATCAGAGCAAAGGGTGGCTATTTTGAAGAAGCTAGAATATAAAACATTTTTTTCAGTTATTTCACCTTTTTTTGTTAAGTACATAACTCCACATGTGTTCATTCATAGCTTTGATGCCTTCAGTGACAATCTGCAATGTAAATAGTCATGAAAATAAAGAAAACTCATTGAATGAGAAGGTGTGTCCAAACTACATACAGCATATCAGCAGTTTATTAAACAGATGTGAAATTTGGAGCTTTGTTTTCCTTCATTTGTGTTCGTTCATCATATCAATAATGTTTTGCAGGACGAGCGAAACCAAATTCTGACTGCTTACTTGTGGATAAGGCAAGTGTGGCTGGATGCACATCTTAAATGGAGTCAAGACGACTATGATGGCCTCGATACCATCCGCATACCTAGCAGTTATGTATGGAGACCTGATATAGTCCTATATAACAAGTAGGCCGGACTGGTGTCGAGCTACCATTGTATCACTTTTGTCTCTCTGTGTGCTTTTAACTGTTAAGGGCAGTGTAAAAAAAAAGGCACAAGTTGTACATTCCTTGAAGACTTCATTCATGGGATTGTGTCTGTTTGTTTTTATTGCACCAGTAAATGTACATCTCATGACACAAATGATAACAGAATGATCATTTTCAGTGCATACAAATACAACAATTTAAATCAGAACTACACAGAGACATGCGTTTGGGAACATTTGTAACGCAAATAACTTAAATTCTTGTTTAATAGTTACAATACACTGGTTTTACACACACACTGTGTGTAAAATTTGAAGTTTTATGAAGCAGTGAGCCATAGTCATCAAAATTATATTAAAAGAATGTTTGAAATATCTATAGTTGCGTGTTAATGTTATGAGCCTATATGTCATAAAGTAGTTTCACCTTATGTAAAACCCAAAACCAGTGAAGTTGGCACGTTGGGTAAATTATAAATAAAAAACAGAATACAATGATTTGCAAATCCTTTTCAACTTATATTCAATTCAGTACACTGCAAAGACAAGATATTTAATGTTCGAACTGGTAAACTTTGATATTATTTGCAAATATTAGCTCATTTGGAATTTGATGCCTGCGACATGTTTCAAAAAAGCTGGCACAAGTGGCAAAAAAGACTGAGAAAGTTGAGGAATGCTCATCAAACACTTATTTGGAACATCCCACAGGTGAACAGGCTAATTGGGAACAGGTGGGTGCCATGATTGGGTATAAAAGCAGCTTCCATGAAATGCTCAGTCATTCACAAACAAGGATGGGGCGAGGGTCACCACTTTGTCAACAAATGCGTGAGCAAATTGCCGAACAGTTTAAAAACAACATTTTCCAACCAGCTATTGCAAGGAATTTAGGGATTTCACCATCTACGGTCCGTAATATCGTCAAAAGGTTCAAAGAATCTGGAGAAATCACTGCACGTAAGCGGCAAGTCCGAAAACCAACATTGAATGCCCGTGACCTTTGATCCCTCAGGCGGTACTGCATCAAAAACCGACATCAGTGTGTAAAGGATATCACCACATGGGCTCAGGAACACTTCAGAAAACCACTGTCAGTAACTACAGTTTGTCGCTACATCTTTAAGTGCAAGTTAAAACTCTACTATGCAAAGCCAAAGCCATTTATCAACAACACCCAGAAACGCCGCCGGCTTCGCTGGGCCCGAGCTCATCTAAGATGGACTGATGCAAAGTGGAAAAGTGTTCTGTCGTCTGACGAGTCCACATTTCAAATTGTTTTTGGAAACTGTGGACGTCGTGTCCTCCGGAACAAAAAGGAAAAGAACCATCCGGACTGTTCTAGGCGCAAAGTTCAAAAGCCAGCATCTGTGATGATATGGGGGTGTATTTGTGCCCAAGACATGGGTAACTTACACATCTGTGAAGGCACCATTAATGCTGATACAGGTTTTGGAGCAACATATGTGGCCATCCAAGCAACGTCTTTTTCATGGACGCCCCTGCTTATTTCAGCAAAACAATGCCAAGCCACATTCTGGACGTGTTACAACAGCGGGTACTAGGCTGGCCTGCCTGAAGTCCAGACCTATCTCCCATTGAAAATGTGTGGCGCATTATGAAGCCTAAAATACAACAACCCGCACTGTTGAACAACTTAAGCTGTACATCAAGCAAGAATGGGAAATAATTCCACCTGAAAAACTTTAAAAATTGGTCTCCTCAGTTCCCAAACGTTTACTGAGTGTCGTTAAAAGGAAAGGCCATGTGACACAGTGGTAAACATGCCCCTGTGCCAACGTATTTGCAATGTGTTGCTGACATTAATTTCTAAGTTAATGATTTTTTGCAAATAAAAATGAAATTTCTCAGTTTGAACAAATTAAGTATCTTGTCTTTGCAGTCTATTCAATTGAATATAAGTTGAAAAGGATTTGCAAATCATTTTATTGTTTTTATTTACGATTTACACAACATGCCAACTTCACTGGTTATATATATATATATATATATATATATATATATATATATATATATATATATATATATATATATATATATATATATATATGGGGAAAAAAATCACAAGACTATTTCATCTCTACAGGCCTGTTTCATGAGGGGTTTCCTCAATCCTCAGGAGATTTTCTCCTCAGGAGATTTTCTCCTGAGGATTGAGGAAACCCCTCATGAAACAGGCCTGTAGAGATGAAATAGTCTTGTGATTTTTTTCCCACACATACATATTACGCTCTACCATGGTATCGAGCACTATTTTTTTGGATAATCTAATTAAGACATATATATATATATACACACATATATATAAACACACACACACACACACACACACACACACACAAATATGTATTAGGAGGAATGTAGTTAATCATAGAACTGGCATCCAATGTTATTTAAAAAATATTGATTTTGATTCGAGAATTGTTTCGAATCGAGAATCAATTCTGAATCAAATCGTTACCCCCAAGAATCCAATCGAATTGAATCGTGTGGCGCCCAAAGATTCACAGCCGGCGTGGGATGCGGAAGATGCCTGTGTGCGTGTTAGCTAGCCAGCTAAAAAGCTAAGTTACTGTAAGGAGGACAGATGGAGACTGCATCCTCCAGATGTCCGACTATCATCAAATATTTGTCAGAAACATATTTCATTATCGATTTTGACAAATTTTTGCACCCCTAACATACGTTCAGTTGAAATTCGGCAGTAACCTGCTGCATGGCGGTATTTGCGAGACTGATAGGCAAGGAACATTCGACAACATTCTACAGGTCTACATTTGTCAAATAGAAATCCACTGTGACTTACCTCTTGTCCATCAACAATATCGCTGATCTCGGCAAAAAATTTGAGCTTGAAAAACGTTGAAGGCAAGACCACATGGAGAAGATGGAAGTTTGTTGACTCCTGTGCATGACACATTCTTGATAGCCCGCAGTGGAAATCACTAATTTAGCGCATGGAAACATACTGACTGTTTCACCGACCATATACTGATAGTATCCTTGGTGTTGTTACTGTGGATATTAGTATTGATCCGCCCACCACTGTTTACAGTCAAGAGCTCCAACTTAGCTGTTCGCATGGCTTAACAGTGTGTAATTTAGCATGTTTAAATGTGTCATAAAAGTAGTTTATATGCCGCCACAGAAGCGAATGTTAGAGACTTAGAAGAGGCTTCGTTATGGCCAAATCTGTGTGACACTGCTAGAATGTGTCATCACCACGATGTGACGATAGTACTAAAACATATTTTTTAAATTCTTGTGAGAATGCGTCATTAATGTCCATGTTAAAAGGCAAAAATGCTGTAATTTCTATAGATACATAAGTGACTGAGAGTAAGCTATATTGCAGGGGTCCCCAAATGTTTTGACTCGGGGGCCGCATTGGGTTAAAAAAATTTGGCCGGGGGCTGTGTGTGTGTGTGTGTGTGTGTGTGTGTGTGTGTGTGTGTGTGTGTGTGTGTGTGTGTGTGTGTGTGTGTGTATATATATATTTTTAGACAATATGATTTGCCTGAGCGGCTATGAGACCCCGAGAGTAACAAGTGGTAGAAAATAGATTAGAAAGGACAAACTTTAAAAAAAAAACTTGAGACTTCCCGCGGGCTGGATTTTGGGGACCCCTGATCTAAACTTTCCCGCTGCCGGGTATGTTTTTCTATACTTTTATTGTCATATTTCCAGTATGTGTTTGTTCTATTTTTGGCCAAAGTAAGACAAAGAAAACAATCTGAAGTTGTCTTTACTTTTTAGTTTTAATGTCATGATTTTAATAGTCCGGCCCGCGTGTGCACAGATTTACCCCCTGAGCTAAAATGAGCTGCAGCAAAAAAAAAGGGAGAATAAAATAGAGAGTAGATCCAGCAGAAATTAGACATTGTAAACAAAGAGAGGTAGCTGACATTGAAGTGGTCGGACAAATCTAAAAAAAACAACTTAAGACTTCCAACGGTCCGGATTTTGGACGCTGGCGGGCAGGATTCGGCCCGCGGGCCGTAGTTTGGGCACCACAGCTATATTGTGTTCTCAGCAGTTATAAAAGAAGGGTTGTGAAGTTCAATTTGAGAAGAAAAACACACTTATTCCTTTCAACTTCTGAAAAACTGACTTAAATCAAATGTGCATTACTGTAAAGCCATAAAACACAGACGTAACAGCTGAGGTAACGAGTGGAACAGCTTGAAAGAGTGTGCACCCGTCCTTCAGTTGGTGCACTTGTGCCTTTAAACACGTCCCGAATGCTCAAAAGTGCTAAGAATTTCTAATCCTGTCTTCCACTTGAGATATGTTTCTGATTCGTAGCGCTGACAACCACTTCACCGGCCCCATGGACACCAACGTGGTTATCCGTCACGACGGCCAGATCATGTGGGACTCGCCAGCCATCACCAAGAGCTCGTGCAAGGTGGACGTGTCCTTCTTTCCCTTCGACTCTCAGCAGTGCAGGTTTACCTACGGCTCGTGGACCTACAACGGCAATCACCTGGACATCCTCAATGCCATGGACAGCGCAGACTTGGCCGACCTGGTAGACAACGTGGAGTGGGAGGTTTTGGGGATGCCGGCCAAGAGGAACGTGATTCAGTACGGCTGCTGTGCTGACCCGTACCCAGATATCACCTACACCTTGAAATTAAAAAGGAGAGCATCTTTCTATGTCTTTAACCTATTGATACCTTGTGTGATGATCTCCTTCCTGGCTCCTCTGGGCTTCTACCTGCCTGCCGACTCTGGAGAGAAGGTGTCTTTGGGTGTCACCGTGATGCTGGCGCTGACCGTCTTTCAGCTGTTGGTTGCGGAGATAATGCCACCCTCGGAGAACGTACCACTCATTGGTAGGGACAAGGGACAACCCATTGTCAAATGATCTCATCTATTCATATTGTTTATTTGCTATGTCATGAAGCACCCATGTATCTGTCCAAGATGGACATTAGACATCCTAGTTGTACGGACTTATTGACCACCTGTCAATTACAGCACTGACACATCAAGACCGACATGTTCATTTATACCTGCAGACATTTACCAGTAATAGCATACGTGGGGATATTAACAGGGTAGTGGTGCAATTTGCTGCATTTAAGATAGTAAGGGTTAGGGTTTAGTCCTATGCCCTAACACCAAGCCACTAGGGAGTCACAGGGCCTGTCCAAAGCATAGATGCAAGTTTAAAACTTGACTCACCCAGAAATAATCCCAGAGAAATACATGAAAAAACCTGCAAACGCTACTAAGGGAATGGCAACTTCCTTGGTACTAATTTCAAGGGCACTTTTTCAACAAAAATGACTCCAAAAGGATTGGGGCCTAGCTACTAATATCAAAAAAGTCTAAGATGTCAAACCCAAATATTAGTTTGGTCAAAAGGGCCATCTCACCCTTGAAGGTCTCTTAGCTCTGCCAACTACAACTTAACCCTAAAGCTCCCTGGGTTTAGCCAAAAATGACTAAATGTCAAAAGGTACAGGTGAACCCAAAAGGTCCAAAATGTGCCTAAAGAGTACCAATTTTGGAAACATTTTGGATTTTTTTGGGACACGACTAGTCCTGGGTGTATCCTGCCTTCCACACGAATGCAGCTGGGCTACGCTCCAGCCACCCCCGCCACCCCTTAAGGGACAAGCGGTAGAAAATGGATGGATGGATGGAACTTCAAAAGTGCAAATGGGACCTTACAGGATAAAATGGGTGCAATTTGGACCCATTGGTAAACCGGAATAGGTATAGGGTTAGGAAAAAGTGACAAGAGTACGCCCAAGGCCTAGAGCAGGGGTAGGGAACCTATGGCTCTAGAGCCAGATGTGGCTCTTTTGATGACTGCATCTGGCTCTCAGATAAATCTTAGCTGACACTGCTTAACACGATAAATAATGAATAATTCTGCTGGTAAACACAGTGTTAAAAATAACGTTTAAAATATAAAACATTCTCATTCATTTTAATCCATCCATCCGTTTTCTACCGCACCTGTTCAAGAAGTCGCATTATTGGTAAGAAGTATTTTATTTATTACTGATTAGCTTCAGAATAACAATGTTATTAAAAAAGAATAAGAGACTTATTACACTCTAAAAATGTTGGTCTTACTTAAAAATACACGCATTTAGTTGTATTCAGTGTTAAAAAATATAATATGGCTCTCACTGAAATATATTTTAAAATCTTTGGCTTTCATGGCTCTCTTAGCCAAAAAGGTTCCCGACCCCTGGCCTAGAGCTACATAGAAGGACCTGAACCCAGATTCGAATATACCAAATTTGATTTCTATGGGACACCAGTGTTAATCAGTATGCTAATGTGTTGCCTGTCCTAAAGGAGTGAAGGTACAGTAGGTTTCACCATGTGGCAGCAACCACCAGAGAGCACAAGTAATTGAGGCCAAAGTGGTAAAAGTGGAAAGTGGATAGAGAGCTCATACTTCTCAACAATAGTTAGCAGTCTAGACTATGAGTCACTTGGCA
>NC_084740.1:26913637-27001137 GCF_033978785.1 Entelurus aequoreus
AAGCTGATCTGTGGCCACCTGATAACCTCTCCACATAGGGGGGTAGAGCAGAAAAGGGAGACAGCAGATCAACTGGTCTAAAAAGGGGCATATTTAAAGGCTAGGGTGTATAAATTAGTTTTAAGATGGGATTTTAAATGAGGTAGCATCTCTAACTGTTACCGTAGGGCATTCCAGAGTACTGGAGCCCGAATAGAAAAAGCTCATTAGCCCGCAGACTTTTTTGGGGCTCTGGGAATCACTAATAAGCCGGAGTTCTTAGAACGCAGATTTCTGGCTGGGACGTATGTTACAATACAATCAGCAAGATATGATGGATCTAGGCCGTTTGGTATTTTATACGTAAGTAGTAAAACCTTAATCTGGCGTTTTGGTCAGCATTAGGGGCATGTCAAGTTGGGTGTTATCAGCATAACAGTGAAAGCTAACGCCGTATTTGCTTATGATGTCACCTAGCAGCAGCATGTAGATGCTGAAGAGTGCAGGGCCAAGAACCGAACCCTGTAGAACTTCTCACATTACTTTAACATACTCCAAGGTTACGTTATTATGGGAGACGCACTGCATCCTGTCCGTAAGATAGGAGTTAAACCAAGAAAAGGCTAAGTCTGACATACCAATACATGTTTTGATACGTTCTAATAAAATGTTATGATCGACGGTATCAAAAGCAGCGCTGAGATCAAGTAGCAGCAACATGGATGACGCATCAGCATCCGTAGAGTGATTTGCCCTAAAACCAGACTGAAAGGGTTCACAGAGATTGTTAGACACTGAGTGTTCATTTAGCTGCTGTTCAAAGATTTTTTTTTAGGATTTTCGAGATAAAAGAAAGGTGGGACACCGGTTGGTAGTTTACCATGAGGTCAGAATCAAGGTTAGGTCATTTGAGCATAGGATGAATAACCACCTTTTTGAATGCTAGGGGAACAGTACCAGAGGAAAGTGATAAGTTAATAATATTTCGCATTGATGGTCCTAATATTACAAACATCTCCTTGATAAGTTTCCCAGGAAAAGGGTCAAGTAAACATGCTGTTTGTTTTGTCCATGTTACGAGTCACATGAGTTCTTCTAATGTTATTTCTAAAGAAAGAGAGAGGCTATTTTCGAGCTCTAGATCCGTCGTACATACATTCGTATCTGCGTTTATAGAACCCAGTTGGAGCAGGGACGCGTTATCTTTAATCTACTTACTAACGAGTTCAATTTTCTTAGTGAAGAATTTCATAAAGTCATCAGCCGAGTGGGTGGAGCTACAGGTAGAAGTCCCTTGTTGGGTTAGCGAAGCTACTGTATTGAACAAATATTTAGGATCGTTTTTTATTGAGGCGGATAAGATTTGAGTGGTTATTCGTTTTAGCTAAGGTAAGAGTGCATTTATAAGTTATTAAACTATCACTCCATGTTTGATGGAAAACCTCAAGTTTAGTCGCACGCCATGTGCGTTCCAGCTTTTGTATACATGAGAGCTCTGGTTTCTTCTGTAAACCAGGGGGCAAACTTTTTCAGGGCCTTTTTCAGCTTTAGCGGTGCTATAATATCATTGCCGTTGCGCAGGGCATCGTTAAAGTTGTTAGTGAGGGTATCGATAGAGCCCACTTGAGTCTCCGTCAGGTCCAAAGGACATCGCCAGCAGCAATTAGAAGATCAAATTAATTATGCTGGCCACTCAGGGTCCATAATGTCCATACTGTGTCTCCTGGGAGGGACAATTAGTCCTAAACGGCCCTGCCATGGGCATTGACTGTGTGTCCACATGCTATATTTCAATTAGCTCTTTGTAAACTGATTTGGCAAAATTAATATTATCATATATTTTTTATATTGTCCATTAAACTATTTATTATCTATCTATTGTTATTAGATCAGTCTAAATAAAATGTTCATTGACATTGTGTATTTTTTCAATCTTTGCCCCTGTTTAATGTATTTTAATTATTTTTGAAAATGTTGTTTTCGTTGTGATGGATGTTCAAATTAAGGTGCCATGACAAATAAGTCACATTCACAGCGTTTAACGTTGAGAAAACAAAAACATCAACATGTTGTCATGCTGCGTTGGCGACTTCCTCTGGGTGTCATTAAACATTCGACACTAACAAATAAAAATGCCATTAGCCACCAGAGGTTGTAAAAAGCATGCAGGGGAATAACTAACAATGTGAGGCTCTTATTAACAATAACAACATTTACTTAAACCCCAGAGGAGCTCATTAATAAAGAAGGTGTTTTGACCAAGTAATGAGGATGATGACATATTCTCTAGTGTATAATAGTTGGCAGCGTCCCTGTAGTTGAACTTATTTTTTTAATTCACGTTCATGTTCTCATTATTTAATATAATCACTTGATGAGATTTTACATACAGTATAAACCCCCATTAATGATAATGAATTTTATCCACACACCTTTATATTTCTGGAATCTTAAAGTGCTACAGAGCAGAGAAGAGACAGGCAAGAGACAAATAAAATGTGTAACATCTCAAAATAAAAAGTATAACATACAGTAGCAACATCAATAACAGTTAAAGGAATAATCTACAGAGACTTTTTAGCAAAATGCTTTTTTAACAAGATAGGTTTTTAAGTTTTGTTTAAGGACTGCTGTAATCACAAATGTAATAACGCTGTATTTCAGCTTTGAGATTAACAACCTTTAAAGGTCAAATGTTAAAGATGATGTATATAAAAATATTTTAATTGCCTTCAATTGTCTATATATTCAATGTTCTAAGGTACGTTAGATACATGAAAATTGATTGACTGTCACATTAAATATTATGTTAATATTGCAGCCATATCATATCATGACAGTAATGAAAGTAAGTTGTAATGTAAATAATATATTACGTGTTGTTTTTTACAGTTACAATATCAACAGTAATTGGGATATTTATAAACATTGATGGATTGTTGTTATTGTTTTTTCTTACTTTTTTTGTTGGTACATGATATTCACTGTACAATTGTTTATTTCCTTAGGAAAGACGCAATGTTAAAGGATAATATATTGTATAATATTGTGAAATCATTCCAATAAATTATGTCTTTAAAAAGGCATTAGTTGAATAAGTGCAATTATGAGATAATGTAAAAGTTTGTGCTTTTTACACATTTAGCATGCAGTTGATACCTAAACTGCAAAATGAATGAATTTAATTCACTCTGTTGTAAACAAAACTAATAACAATACTCTCAAAAATGTCATTTTGCCATACAGTAAATCCCTACATGGATACAGATTTTTGATACGAAGCCATTTCTAATTGAAATAAATAATTCATGACAACCAGGCTGAAGGCTTGACTGCGATTCCATCTGTTTTATTGATCATTTCGCATTATCACATTGTAACTGGTGAGTATCTATACATTTTACAATTCAAAATTTGTGGGGAATAATTAATAGTGATGTGTAATATCACAGATTTTTTTTCCAATCCAATATTGGGTAAAATTCACGATCCGATACGATACCTTGTGCAAATATACCTAATATGTCTGCTAAAATTTAAAAAGTTGTGTATTTCAAATATTACCATATTTCCTAGCACAAAGAATAAAAGACATAGTTATTTATTTCAAACTCTGATGTGCAGTACAGGCCAAACGTTTGGACACACATTCACAACACAACTGATGGTCCGAAACCCCATTGATAAAGCAAGACATTCCACTAATCAACCCTGATAAAGCACACCTGTGAAGGGAAAACCATTTCAGGTGACTACCTCTTGAAGCTCATCGAGAGCATGCCAAGAGTGTGCAAAGCAGTAATCAGGGCAAAGGGGGGCTA
The DNA here is from genome assembly GCF_033978785.1 of Entelurus aequoreus. NCBI lineage: Eukaryota > Metazoa > Chordata > Actinopteri > Syngnathiformes > Syngnathidae > Entelurus > Entelurus aequoreus. Next base: position 26,917,438 of record NC_084740.1, read on the forward strand.
TTTTAAAGAAACTACAATATAAAATATGTCCGTTGCGAGGGCTGTCGCCATAGAATGATTTGCCCTGAAACCGGACTGAAAGTGTTCACAGAGATTGTTAGACGCTTATTCAAGGATTTCCGAGATAAAGGGAAGGTGGGACACCGGTCAGTAGTTTACCATGAGGTCAGAATCGAATTATAACGCATTGAATGAGAAGGTGTGTCCAAACTTTTGGCCTGTACTATATATTGAGATAGTGACGTAAACAATATAGCCAAGCTATTACAACAGAAATAAACAGAACCAAATCATAAAAATTGTGTTTTCAACCATAAAAAAAGGAAATGAATCAAACAAGAAAAAGCATTAAAATTAATGTATTATTAAGAGCTACCATAAGCATAAAAACTCATTCACAATTGGCAGGTTCAAACACAGATGACATCTATTCAACAGACAAGAAGCAAGGAATCAGGCAAAGCAGAGTTCAATTTAGCTCATGAGGAGAACGCATGGAGCTGCACACTCAGTCGCAGTCTCGCCCTATGCTCTAAGGCAGTGGTCCCCAACCACCGGACCGATTGGTACCGGGCCGCACAAGAAATTAAAAAAATATATATATATAATAAATGTTTGGGTTTTTTTGTTTTTTTTATTAAATCAACATAAAAAACACAATATTAACATTATATATCAATATAGATCAATACAGTCTGCAGGGATACAGTCCGTAAGCACATGATTGTATTTTTTATGAAAAAAAAAATACATTAAAAAAAAATTAAAAAATAAATTAAAAAAAAGGTTGGGGACCACTGCTCTAAGGTACAGCTTCCGCATTCCTCTATTTATTCAGGAGTTCCCCGGCCAACATCACTGAGGCCGCCTCTAAAAGGAGTGGTCACACATATCATGCAAAGCAGCTCCAGTACGCACAATATGTGACGGAATGTGCTGGGGGCCTTGTGATTTCCCCATGTCTCTGCTTTGTCTGCGTGCTATCGTCCTATCTTCGTTGAGGTGCTTGAAATCCTTGGCTGTTAGCGGGCTAAAACAAAGATAACATCTGCGGCTGAGGCCACCCCTCATATGTTGTGGAAGATAAAAAGTTGTGTCCTTCCACAGATAGAAAAGTCTAACTTGAGCACAATAGATCATAACTATAGCAACGGCCTTTAAGCATAAGAGTTGTGTGATAACGTATACATAATTATTCTAACAACAATTCAGTTACATGAACATGTTAATGGAAAACAGTGAACATGAACGTGAAAATAACACTCAACAAAAGCATCCAACATTGGCAAAGTGCCTCATTCACAAGTTCAGTTACTTTTTTACTGCGCTCCTGTTAATGATATACGTACATTATGGCAAATAAGTTAAGTATCCCCAGTGTCGAGGGAAAACACCAGAATATAAAGGGGAGTGATTAGGAGCAGAAACAGGTGAGGACGCTAATCAACAAACAGAAAGCAGGTGCGGCTAATCAGCCACCTAGTAACAACAAAACAAAACCAAGGTAGCGAAGGAGCAATGAAAAACATAACTGGCCACTAAACTAAGGAGAATAATACACCGACTCTAACAACGAATGACAAATCATAACAACGTTGTGCTTCTAGGCATTTAGCTTGTTAGCTTCCTCCTTCGCGAGGGGAAAGTGGCAACTGAAGGGAGACAGGAAGGACTCTGGAACTGAGTCTAATAAAGCGGTACCTCCATTAAAGAGTGCCCAAACTTTTAAAAGTGTTTTGAGATAAGAGCTGTCTCTCGGCTAATTGTTATGCTTTAAGTTACAAGCATCCTCGCCCTTATTTTTTTTTAAATGTTTTTATTTTAACAATGCTTAGAGCAGGGGTGTCCAAATGTTTTCCACCAAGGGCCGCATAACAAAAAGTCAAAGTGTATGTATTTTTTATTTAGTAAAAAAAATATGCTAAAAACAGATATTACACATTAGGCTGCAACGATTATAAATGTTGACAATATAATTTGTCGCCGACAATAAAATTTGTTGACAATAGTCGTGACGTCGTCACATGTGTTTTTTCAGGCGGAAGCGGGTCACTCGCAAAAACATCGCCAGTAATAACATGTAAAGTGTCAGGCTAGGTCAGAAATGGGACTCAGATGCAGAGTTGGGAACAATCCGGCAGGCTTTTATTTTGAAAGTTTCTTTTCACCTCCAGAGTCAGTGCAAATCAACATAGGCTATAACCTGACTAGTCGGCGAAAAAAGGTTCCACAAAAAAGGAACAACCGAAAATCACTCCAAAAGGAGGAAACACAAAAACAATAAGGAATTAAACTTGGCGCAGGATATAATCTATGAAATGTATCATAAACCAAAAAAACGCTCCAAAAGGAGGGAGAAACAATGGCTATAAAACTTCTACACTGTATCTTATCTAAAAAAGATTAACAAAAGGTGTCACTTAGTGATGGGTCCGGCATCCATGCGTCGAGTTCATAGAGCAAAACCCTGTGTCGGTGCGCGTGCCGCTTTTAGAAAGTCACGTGACCGATCATGAGCTGTTTCGGTCACGTGACCGATACGCGAACTGTGTCGCACTGACACCTCCTCTGTGCCCTGTGAGCGGGTCTTTTCTACAGCCGGAGAAATAATAACTAAGAAGAGAAATCGTCTAAAATTTAATACGTTGGAAAAACTGTTTTTTTAAAATAAAAATGTGTAAAAAAAATAAAAAATAAAAATTCCCAGTCCACAAGCATCCTCATTCACAACACGTTCTCTTAGATTTCCATGTTATGATACTTGTTCACATTATTTATTGACTGTATCTAAAAAAGATAAAAACATATTTTTATTTAAATAAAGATATGAAATAATCCTAAATGAAATACAATGACTTGGTTTATATTATTGTATATACTAGGTCATAAAATCAGTGTCAGTTGAGTCGGTCCATAGGTTGCCTGTAGGGATTTGTAATGTCCAGCAGATGTCAGTATTTAGTGACACAGTATCGACACAGTATCAATACAGTTTTGCCATGTGTCGAAACGCTTCATGACGCCTCATCAACCCATCACTAGTGTCACTCAATAAATTGAGGAAAAGGAAGAACTATAAGAGAAAACTGAAAACTCACCACTTCGGCTGCAAAACTAAATAACACAAAATCACTCTGCTGAGGAGGAGAAAAAGAAAACTGAAAATATCAACAAGGGAATTCAGGATCAAGATATTCAAACAAGAGACGAGGCAAGGCTTTGACAGGAAGCTAGAGAGGCACGAACAAACGAGACAATCTGGCACAGAACAAAGGGAGGCGTGGGCTTATAAGACACATGAGGGTAATGGAGAACAGGTGGAAACAATCAGGGATCAGGGATGACGTCAGACTGATGACACAAAAGGAAGGGCAAGTGACCTGAAACGAGAGGAGAGTTACTTTTCAAATTAAAACATGCAATTCACAAGACAGAAAAAACCAAGACAAGACATCCCTCACCGCGATGTGACATAAAGTGTGAGAACATTTCCTCTTATTCTTGTTAAAAATATGAATACCTTGCTCCGTTTGCAAAGCGGACCTTGGTTTTATGGCAGTACATCTGTGATGCGCGAGCATTAAAAGTGGAAGCATGATGTCGGATGTTTGGAGGGAGGATGCGATCTCAACCTCGGTAAGAGTGTTAGCTTCTACCTTGCCAGCTAGTGAAGTGGATTTCTGGTCTTGTCGCCCCCTCCCCGGCAGAAGGATGTCAAAGTAGAGTGCGGCTGGATCAAAAGAGACGTCGGAGACGCTTTGCTGAACAAAAAGTTGCTTTATTACAAGAGAGCGTCATAATACTGGTCTGCAGTATCCACATTGTAATATTCATTTTATTTTTTTGTAACAGCTGAATAAACAAATATTTATGAATTAATTAGTCATCTTTGTTGTTCATAAGCACATGCCTAAAATAATTTAATCTGCATTTAGAAGTTGATGGAAAAATTAGAACCATCAAATACGTGTACGCTTTATTATCTGACTAATCGTTAAGATAATAGTTGACTAAAACATATTTTGAAGATAAAAATAAATATACAGTAAATATATAGTAAATATGTAATACATAGTAAATAAATAGAACTAAAGAAAATCTTCCATTAATAAGATAAAAACTGAATTACAAAAGGCTTCAATAAAAATAATAAATATTAGGTAAATGCAAAATCAAAAAGATGGTTCTTAAAAGTTAAAAGTTAAAGTTAAAGTACCAATCAATGATTGTCACACACACTAGGTGTGGTGAAATTTGTCCTCTGCATTTGACCCATCCCCTTGTTCACCCCCTGGGAGGTGAGGGGAGCAGTGGGCAGCAGCGGTGCCGCGCCTGGGAATCATTTTGGTGATTTAACCCCCAATTCCAACCCTTGATGCTGAGTGCCAAGCAGGGAGGTAATGGGTCCCATTTTTTTATAGTCTTTGGTATGACTCGGCCGGGGTTTGAACTCACAACTAGGGATGTCCGATAATATCGGCCGATAAATGCGTTAAAATGTAATATCGGAAATTATCGGTATCGGTTTTTTTTTTTATCTGTATCGTTTTTTAAATTTGTTTTATTTTATTTTTTTATTAAATCAACATAAAAAAACACAAGATACACTTACAATTAGTGCACCAACCGAAAAAACCTCCCTCCCCCCATTTCTTTCTGTTATCAATATTCTGGTTCCTACATTATATATCAATATATATCAATACAGTCTGCAAGGGATACAGTCCGTAAGCACACATGATTGTGCGTGCTGCTGGTCCACTAATAGTACTAACCTTTAACAGTTAATTTTACTCATTTTCATTAATTACTAGTTTCTATGTAACTGTTTTTATATTGTTTTACTTTCTTTTTTATTCAAGAAAATGTTTTTAATTTAGTTATCTTATTTTATTATTATTTTTAAAAAGTACCTTATCTTCACCATACATGGTTGTCCAAATTAGGCATAATAATGTGTTAATTCCACGACTGCAAATATCGGTTGATATCGGTATCGGTTGATATCGGTATCGGTAATTAAAGAGTTGGACAATATCGGAATATCGGATATCGGCAAAAAGCCATTATCGGACATCCCTACTCACAACCTACCGATCTCAGGGCGGACACTCTAACCACTAGGCCACTGAGTAGGTGGTTCTTAAGCCTGTTCTTAAAACATGAACATTCTATGCAGCCTTGAGGCCCTTCGGCAAGCTGTTCCATAGACGGGGGCCATAATGGTGGAAAGATGCCATACCGTAAGTTTGTGTCCTAACTTTTGGAAGAATTAGGAGGTGAGTGCCAGAGGTTCTCAGGTTCCGCGAAGGTTCGTAAGGCAAAAGCAAATCTGAGCGATGAGACGACCAATACAATAAAATCAATTATAAACCATAAGAAGAACCTTAAAATTGATCCTGAAACACACGAGGAGCCAATGCAGAGATTTTAAAACTGGTGTAATGTGGGCCCGCTTCCACTGTTAAAATCTGATTTTGGCAAAGCCCGAATGACCATCCCTGTGTGTCGCCAAAATATCCTGTAGAAATGTGCTTACGTCAGCCATGAAGTTGGCATGAGGCACAGCACATTTACACACTCATTTCACTCTCGATACATCTCATCTTTGAGACCTGTTGTGCTTACATGCAAATTTCACTTCAAAATAAACCCAGACAGAACTTCGGATAGAACTGTTACCAACTTTTGAGAAGTTCATAAGCACATGCCTAAAATAATTTAATCTGCATTTAGAAGTTGATGGAAAAATTAGAACCATCAAATACGTGTACGCTTTATTATCTGACTAATCGTTAAGATAATTGTTGACTAAAACATATATCTTAAAACATATATCTTATATCTTAATTGTTGACTAAAACTATATCTTAACCTGCAGCTTTTCCACTTCAGAGAGACCCGCTCAAATATTAAACACTGAATTGATAATATTACTCTTGATTTTAATCATATTCAACAATTATATCTAACCTACGTACAGTTTACAACCTTGTCAAATGGTATGAAACATGTTAATCACAAATATTATTATTTATTTAACATAAACCTTAGGCTTAGGTTAGGCTGATTAGAAAAACGAGTACCAACCAAATATATTGCATGAGAACGGACTCGTAAATAACAGACGAAAAATAAATGTACATACAATTAACTACATACAACTAAACTGTCAGTACAATTAAAGTGCAAATAAAAATACAGCTTCACCACTTTAGTCATAGTTTTTGCGCTTAAGACACTTCTCTGACTTTAGCACCAGACTTCTTCTGTTTGATATTGTCATTGAAATTCAACAATTTGGTGCATTTGAAAACCGCTAAAATTATGTACAAAGCAAACTATAACCTGCTACCCAAGAATGTACAACAATTCTTCTCAACAAAAGAGGAGAAATATAACCTAAGGGGAAAATCTAAGTTAAAACATGTTTATGCTCGTACAACACTTAAAACCTTTAGCATATCTGTATGTGGAATTAAATTATGGAATGGATTGAATAAAGAAATCAAACAAAGCACCAATATGATTCAGTTTAAGAGACTGTTCAAACTACAAGTGTTCACAAAATACACAGAACAAGAATTATGATGAACATCTTGAACCCTTTTTTTTTTATTGAGACAAAGATTATTTATGTATTTAATATTTGTTTGCGTACTATGGCATATTATTTATATATTATTTATTTGTTCACTGTTCTGTTACAGAGAACAAGGAAATGGGATACAATTGCTATGGTATGAAAAGGGGTAGGATTAAATAAGCTCTGCTTCTTCCTACTCCTTTTCGGACGTGCTGTAATGAAACAACTGGAATTGTGGGATGCATTACATTGTATCGTATGCATGTTCCAAATAAACTGAAACTGAACTGAACTGAACTGAACTGAATTACTGCCACGAGTGGTGGAAAAGTGCATTACAACTGAGCACCACTGCGGCCCATTCGGAAGGACCACAGCTGAGAAACAGATATTTTGTGGCGGCTCTCTAAGGCAGTGTTTTTCAACCTTATTTGAGCCAAGTCACATTTTTTGCGTTGAAAAAATGCGGAGGCGCACCACCAGCAGAAATCATTAAAAAACGAAACTCAGTTGACAGTAAAAAGTCGTTGTCGCAATTGTTGGGTATGACTTTAAACCATAACCAAGCATGCATCAATATAGCTCTTGTCTCAAAGTAGGTGTACTGTCACCACCTGTCACATCACGCCGTGACTTATTTGGAGTTTTTTGCTGTTTTCCCGTGTGTAGTGTTTTAGTTCTTGTCTTGCGCTCCTATTTTTGTGGCTTTTTCTCTTTTTTTGGTATTTTCCTGTAGCAGTTTCATGTCTTCCTTTGAGCGATATTTCCCGCATCTACTTTGTTTTAGCAATCGAGAATATTTTAGTTGTTTTCATCCTTCTTTGTGGGGACATTGTTGATTGTCATGTCATGTTGGGATGTACTTTGTGGACGCCGTCTTTGCTCCACAGTAAGTCTTTGCTGTCGTCCAGCATTCTGTTTTTGTTTACTTTGCAGCCAGCTCAGTTTTAGTGTCGTTTTGCATAGCCTTCCCTAAGCTTCAATGCCTTTTCTTAGGGGCACTCACCTTTTGTTTATTTTTGGTTTAAGCATTAGACACCTTTTTACCTGCACGCTGCCTCCCGCTGTTTCTGACATCTACAAAGCAATTAGCTACCGGCTGCCACCTACTGGTATGGAAGAGTATTACACGGTTACTCTGCCGAGCTCTAGACAGCACCGACACTCAACAACAACACATAATTTGCAGACTATAATTACTGGTTTGCAAAAAATATTTTTAAACCAAATAGGTGAAATTAGATAATCTCCCACGGCACACCAGACTGTATCTCACGGCACACTAGTGTGCTGCGGCACGGTGGTTGAAAAACACTGCTCTAAGGGGCCTTATAGTTAAGAAACACTGCTATAGAACATTCTGACATTAAAATTGCATTTGTGTACAAATATAGGGATTATTTAAACTTAACCTAAAATTAATCATCCTGTGATTAATCCTAACTCAAAAGCGTGATTAATGGGATTATAGAAGATTCATCATTTGACAGCATCATTTAGAATTGTTTTCGCAGTGGTGAATGTTATCTCCGCTAGAGTCTTCAGAGGTGATAGTTGGGTGTATACTCCCAGAGGAGGACGCTGACGTCAGCATTATGGTTCAGGACACGCTACAAAAGAAGGTCCTCGTGTTGTCCTCTCTATTTCTTTGACTGCATGACTGCTTCAGATTGGCTGATTGAGGATTTGTAGCTGGAAATGCTGAATGAATCTTTGGTGTTAGGCTCCTACGTGAGCCTGGACACTTTCGTCATACCGCTCGGCGGCAAGTACCCCATCTTTTTCCTGGGCCTCCTCCTGTATTTGTTTTGCGTCTTCTGCAACCTGACCATGCTGACTATGATCATCCTGCGGAGCAACCTCCACAAGCCCATGTACTTCATCCTCTTCAGCCTCCCGCTCAACGACCTGATGGGGATCACCGCCATGCTCCCGAAGGTGCTGTCCGACATGGTCAGCCCGACCAACGAGATCCCCTACGCCCTGTGCGTCTTCCAAGCCTTTCTTCTGCACCTGTACGGCGGCGGGATTCTCTTCATCCTGGCGGCCATGTCCTTCGACCGCTACATCGCCATCTGCATGCCCCTACGCTACAGCTCCGTCATGACCCCAAGGGTGGTGGTGTGCGTCGTGGCCCTGGTGTGGGGCCTGGACTTCACCCTCATCACCTTGCTGTTCTCCCTGCAGACGAGACTCCCGCGCTGCAAGTCCGTCATCATGAACGTGTTCTGCGACAACCCCTCCCTTCTGAAGCTCATGTGCGGAGACACCACGGTGAACAACGTCATCGGCTTGTTCACCACCACGCTCATGCAGGTCTTAAGCGTGTCCGTGCAGGCGTTTTCCTACGTGAAGATTCTGATCGCCTGCGTGGTCACCAGGAGGTCGGAGGCCAAGAAGAAGGCCGTCAACACCTGCGTGGCGCAGCTGCTGATCATAATCGTGTTCGAGATTGTGGGCACGTTTACCATTTTGTCCCACAGGTTCAAGAATGTGTCGCGTGACCTGCAAAAGATTATGGGGGTGTTGATATTTCTCATATCTCCGCTTTTGAACCCCCTGGTGTACGGGCTCTACACCAGTGAAATACGGAACACGCTGCTGAGGGTCCTGAAGAACAGAGTCCCTGTCTAAGTTCAAATCACTTTTTATTAAGTGCTACCTGCCTAAAATGTTAACGCCTGAAATATGAAACCCCTAATTTTTGTTACATTTTCTTTAATACTGACAATGTCTAATATGTGTTGAGCTGTTTAAATTGTTTATATTTGTGATACATAATTAATTTCTTTGACGCTTTTATGTATTTTCTATGTATTTATTCATCTTTTATTTAACACTGAAACACCAGAAGTGCTCTTTAGCCATTATCCTCAGAGAAATAGAATTTACTGAACAGTTGTCCCCCGTTTATAGCTGTTAATTGGTTCCAGACATGTCTACATTTTATTCTTTGACAAAATATATCTTGAACCCTTTTTTTTTTTTTTTTTTTTTTTTTTTTTATTGAGACAAAGATAAGGGCAGCACGGTGGAAGAGGAGTTAGTGCGTCTGCCTCACAATACGAAGGTCCTGAGTAGTCGTGAGTTCAATCCCGGGCTCGGGATCTTTCTGTGTGGAGTTTGCATGTCCTCCCCGTGACTGTGTGGGTTCCCTCCGGGTACTCCGGCTTCCTCCCACCTCCAAAGACATGCACCTGGGGATAGGTTGATTGGCAACACTAAATTGGCCCTAGTGTGTGAATGTGAGTGTGAATGTTGTCTGTGTTGGCCCTGTGATGAGGTGGCGACTTGTCTATGGTGTACCCCGCCTTCCGCCCGATTGTAGCTGAGATAGGCTCCAGCGCCCCCCGCGACCCCGAAGGGAATAAGCGGTAGAAAATGGATGGATGGATGGATGGATGGAGACAAAGATAATTTAGTATGGGGAACACATATTCACCATTAATTAGTTGCTTATTAACATGTTAATTAGTAACATATTGGCTCTTAATTAGTCATTATTAAGTACTTATTAATGCCTTATTCTGCATGGCCTTCTTATACAACCAGTAAGCCATTAACTAAGAGTCTTCCCTCAATGACCTCGGAATTATTGCTTATTAGTAATCCTAACCCTAACCCTTATATGTTCCCCTAGTGTCCGAATAACTCTAAATTAAGTCTTTGTTACTTTAATAAGCTACTAATCAATGGTGAATATGTTCCCCATACTAAAGTGTGACCAATATGTGTTTACTTACTATGGTATATTATTTGTTTATTATTTATTTGTTCACTGTTATGTTACAGAGAACACGGAAATAGGATAAAATTGCTATGGTATGAGAGGGGTAGGATTAAATAAGATCAGCTTCTTCCTACTCCTTTTCGGACGTGCTGTCATGAAACAACTGGAAATATGTGATGAATTACATTGTATTGTATGCATGTTCCAAATAAACTGATAATTTGAAGTTAATTAATAATTATGTTTGCTGTATATGATATGTATTGTCTATTTCTTTTTGGGGAGGTGTCTTAACAAGACCTTAGAGCAGGGATCCTCAACAGGCGGACCGCGGCACAAATTATAGTAAAAAAATAAATACAATTAAAAAAAAAAAAAAAAATTATAATTATAATTATTATAAAAAAATATAATAATTGTATTTATCTTTGAGTCGTCGCTAGCGCAAGTCAACGTTCTTTGTTGTTTTTAGTCAAATATCTCCTTGTTTGGTTTACACTTCTCCGTGTCTCACTCACTCCGTCTTTCTCTCTCTCTCTCTCAGAGAGAGAAAGAGAGAGAGACGGAGTAAGAGCGAGAGAACGCCACTCTGATTGGCTGCGGAATCAGCCAATCAGAGTGTGGGTGTCATCTCTATCACAACGACGCGCTGATAGGCTGTTACCACCTGGGTCATACAGCGCTCATGCCACATGCATGGAACCTTTCGCTGCAGGCCCACAGTTGTCTAGTTATATTTGCACATGAATGAGATCTGTTGAGGTCATTTGTTTACCAGGGTTGTGTTTAAAAGTATTTATTTTATTGTTAAAACTGAAAGTTTTATTTAAGTTCTTATTTATTTTTGTTTCAAAGAAAATCTTTCATGTATTTTATTTGATATTTATTTTATTTTTGTTAATTTTAAGAAAATGTTAAACTACTACCTACCTCCTGCTACTATATAAGCTTGATCGATAATAAACGGACCCAGCCTGTTTCAAAATAACATTTGTGGACCTTCAAGATTTGTACTTGAGGACCCCTGCCTTAGAGTCTTCTCAATCTGTCCTGCACACTTCCATAGTATATTGTTTTTTTGTTTTTTATCTCAGTGTGTGTGTGCATAAAAAAAATAACATAAAAGATTAATTTCTGCCAAGTAGAAACCAATAATTATGAATTGAATATTTTAGTAAACTAAAACACTAAAAAAAACTGTTTACAACTTTCGACATACGTTTTTTAACATTTTGCGAGCCCTAAGACATAAAATAACACCTTTTATTCACCTTTGCACTCTTTTAATCCAATATAGAAATGCTGCCTAAGGCTGAGCCAATCAGTGGCCACGATACTGAACAAAGCGTGCTGATTGCCTTGGTTTCCTCTAGTGGCCAATCCTACTGTACTATTGATGTTTACCGTTTGTTTGGCCATTTTATCCTTGGAAATACCTCAATTAGGACCAAAAAATTGGAAAATATGTTTTAAATATATATATTTTTTAACCCCCAAAAAATCTGCGATGTGGTGAAGCTGCAATATTTGACTGTATTATTTATAAAACAACCCATTTTTAAGTAAAGTAATTTGTCTTGCAATGTTATTTTGTGCAAAAATTCTTCTAAAGTGAAACTTATGTACAGTACTGTATGTGAACTGCAGCATATATATATATATATATATATATATATATATATATATATATATATATATATATATATATATATATATATATATATATATATATGTATTTAAAGGATGTGCGTGTGTGTGTGGGTGTGTGGGTGTGTGTGTGTGTTTACTCACTAATTTGTGTTTTATCACAGCAATTTAAGTAAGTCTATGTCTTAGTTCAAAACTTCCATTTTAATGTTGAAGATTAAGAAGTGTGTGAGTGCGTGCGTGTGTGTGTGTGTCACATTTATTTGCAGCCACCTTAGTCATCATAACTAAACTCAATTAAAATACTTTATATTCAAACGTGAAGTAGAGTTTAACCAAAACGGTGTACAGTATGGAAAATGTTTGTTTTCTTTTCATTTAAAACTTTAAGAATTACACACCAAAAGTCAAGTAATTGAGAAAATGTATCCTTTTTTTTCCCATTGTCAAAGTTATTTTGAAATATCTTTAGTCCTAATCATGACTATACAGTTTTATGCCATTTTTGTTGCATTAAAAACTAATAGTATAAATAAAATTTAAAAAAGAATAATATATTAGGCTTTACCTCACTAGCAACTTTTTTTGTCCCATACTAATATTTTGGTACCGGCACCAAAATTATTTCGATACTTTTCGGTACTTTTCTAAATAAAGGGGACCACAAAAAATTGCATTATTGGCTTTATTTCAACAAAAAATGTTAGGGTACCGGTACATTAAACATATGTTTCTTATTGCAAGTTTGTCCTTAAATAAAATAGTGAACATACAAGACAACTTGTCTTTTAGTAGTAAGTAAACAAACAAAGACTCCTAATTTAGCTGCTGACGTATGCAGTAACATATTGTGTCATTTTCCATTCTATTATTTTGTCAAAATTATTAAGAACAAGTGGTAGAAAATGAATTATTAATCTACTTGTTCTTTTACTGTTAATATCTGCTTACTTTTTATTTGAACATGTTCTATCTTCACTTCTGTTAAAATGTAATAATCATTTGTTCTTCTGTTGTTTGGTACCTTACATTAGTTTTGGATGATACCACAAATTTGGGTATCAATCCGATATCAAGTAGTTTCAGGATCATACATTGGTCATATTCAAAGTCCTCATGTGTCCAGGGACATATTTCCTGAGTTTATAAACATAATATAAATAAATTTAAAAAAAGAAAATGTCGTGATGCCAAAAAATATCTACGTAATCATAGTAGTATCGACTAGATACGCTACTGTACTTGGTATCATTACAGTGGATGTTAGGTACTTCTCAGAGGTGGTATAGTACCAAATATGATTAATTAGTATCGCTGTATTATACTAATACCGGTATACCGTACAACCCACTGGCAACTCATGTTGACTATTATCGTTATGATAATTTAAAAAAAATTCTGATAGGGGCTCGTTTTAGATGTCTGGATTAGCCTTGCTGCCGACTAGTGGTTAAACACCATACCACAAAATGTTTTAATAAAGTAGATTAAGCATTTGGAATAATGTTGAAATAAGTAGAATCAATGTAGGAATGGTTTGAATATTGAAAAGTGAAAGCTCTACTGAAACAAAGCAATATGGATCGTGAAATGTTAAATGTATGTTGGAATAGTGGAAATTAACAAAAAATATGACTCTCGGATGTATATATCCATCAAATTAGATACAAAGTTAGCATGCTAATGTTAGCATACTATTACAATAGTTAGCATGCACGCAAGATATTATCAAGGAACAAAATAGGCCTATATGACTTAAGTGTATACTGCATAATTAGCTTAAAAAGCTAGCATATTAATGTTAGCAAATAAAGAAATCAGTGATTTGTAGCTCCATGTGTACAAAATTAGTATAATGTAAGCAGAAAACTTTAGCATGCTAAGCTAACATATGCTAACATGGGAAGAACAATTAACATTTTTGCAAGATGGCTCTAAGTTACAAAATCCATGATCATTAAGTTAAAATGTAGAAAATGAGCTAAAATGCTATCATAAAGCAATAAAAGGATAATTTAAGCAAGCTAATAAATTTATATATATATATATATATATTAGGATTGTACGGTATACCGGCATTAGTATAGTACCGCAACACTAATGAATCATATTCACTCAGTACTATACCACCTCTGAAAAGTACCGTTTATTTCGTTTTCATGGACAAATCATAGCAATATCCCAGGATCACAGCCTATCAAAAATAGCAACTAAAATAACACTTATTCTTTATATTATATTCTAACAACATTGCAATCAAACATTGAACAATGTACACATGCAATTCCCATTTTGTGATCAAGGGGTGTACTTGGGTTGTTTTTTTATGAGACGCTTGGGGGCCCTGGAAATCTCGGGGCCCCAGACAATTGCCTGTGTTCGCCTAATGGTGCATCAGTCCCTGCTGATATGGGAACATATCATCCTCTCATAGTCCTCTAGAGTATTACCAAGTGTCAATCACCTGATCATGTCTTATTATATAAAGCAGCCACTTTTCCGCAACAATTTGTCATTGTCAGCGTTTACCACCGTGGGACAATGACCCTACTTTTGTTTTGTTAACAAGCGTACTGTTATATTTATGTGCTGTGCTAGTTTTTGTGTAGATCTACTTTACAGGACTAGCGATGGAGAACCCGTACAACACGTCGTCGACTCTGGCGCTGCAGAGCTTCAACATACCCCCCGAGGGCGTCATACCCGCCTTCCTCTTTGCCAGTCTCAGCTACCTGATCATATTTTTCTGCAACCTCATCCTCATCCTCACCATCGTGCTCCACAAAAACCTGCACCAGCCCAAGCACCTGTTCCTGCTCAACTTGCCCGTCAACGACCTGATCGGCTCCTCGGCCTTCTTCCTGCAGCTCATCAAGGAGATCGTGACGGACAGCAGGAGCATGGATCACTGGGCGTGTGTGGCGCAGGCCTTCTTCATCCACATCTACGCGGCGGGCACCGTGCTCATTCTCACCGCCATGGCCTACGACCGCTACGTGGCCATATGTTTGCCCCTGAAATACAACGCCATCATGACCTACGCACACGTGGTGAGGATAATCAGCGCCGTTTGGGTGAGTTGCCTTCTGCTGATCGGGGTGCTGTTCTACCTGCTTCTGCGTTTGCCCCGTTGCCGCTCTAAAATCACACAACTGTACTGCGACAACCCCAGCCTGCTGAGCCTCGTCTGCGCCAACACGGCCGTCAACAACATTTACGGCCTGGGCATTGTGGCGTTCACTCAGGTGTTGGCCAACGGGATGATTCTGTACACGTATCTCCAGATCCTGGTGGCGTGCTTCTTGTCCAAGCGCTCCGACACCAAAGCCAAAGCTCTGCAGACGTGCGCCACGCACTTGTTTGTCTTTCTGCTGCTGGAGTGTCTGGGTCTTTTCACCATCATCTCCTACCGAGTCAGGAATCTTCCGCAAAATTTCAGGAAATTCTTGGGGTCTTCCACTTTTATTTTCCCGCCGACGCTCAACCCCATCGTCTACGGACTGAGAACTCAAGAGATCCGTAAACATATATGGCATTTTTTTAGGAGAGCAGTCACCTCGTCCTGGTGCGGCATGAGGGTGTTGCGTCCCTCACGTTGAAGCCTCAGCTATAATAATAATAATCAGGGATTACTTTTTATATAGCGTTGATCATTCACTCCATATTCACGCATATAGCCTTTTACCATATGTACTTATTTATTTATTTACAGACAAACATCGTTTTGTATTTCATTGTTGTTTCTTTTGTAAATATCCGTTCTGCAAAAAGGTCATCCCTAAAAGCACACAGTTTATGGACACGGACCCACAGTTAAAATATACATCATCATATAATATCCAAAATACATCCATCCATCCATTTTCTACCGCTTATTCCCTTCGGGGTCGCGGGGGGCGCTGGAGCCTATCTCAGCTACAATCGGGCGGAAGGCGGGGTACACCCTGGACAAGTCGCCACCTCATCGCAGGGCCAACACAGATAGACAGACAACATTCACACTCACATTCACACACTAGGGCCAATTTAGTGTTGCCAAAAACCTATCCCCAGGTGCATGTCTTTGGAGGTGGGAGGAAGCCGGAGTACCCGGAGGGAACCCACGCAGTCACGGGGAGAACATGCAAACTCCACACAGAAATACAATACAACACAATACATTTCAAAATCTACCCACCAAATACCCATTTACAATTTCATTTATAAATTAGAAAGGAATCTTTAAATCCACCAAATCAGTCTCAGTATTCTATTACCGTATTTTTCTGACTATAAGTCGCAGTTTTTTTCATAGTTTGGCCGGGGGTGCAACTTATACTCAGGAACGACTTATGAGTGAAATTATTAACAAATTACCGTAAAATATCAAATAATATTATTTAGCTCATTCACGTAAGAGACTAGACGTATAAGATTTCATGGGATTTAGCGATTAGGAGTGACAGATTGTTTGGTAAACGTATAGCATGTTCTATATGTTATAGTTATTTGAATGATTCTTACCATAATATGTTACGTTAACATACCAGGCACGTTCTCAGTTGGTTATTTATGCGTCATATAACGTACACTTATTCAGCCTGTTGTTCACTATTCTTTATTTATTTTAAATTGCCTTTCAAGTGTCTATTCTTGGTGTTGGGTTTTATCAAATACATTTCCCCCAAAAATGCGACTTATAATCCAGTGCGATTTATATATGTTTTTTTCCTTCTTTATTATGCATTTTCGGCCGGTGCGACTTATACTCCGGAGCGACTTATACTCCGAAAAATACGGTACTCAAATTTGATTAAAAGGTTGCATCTTGAAGATCTGCGATAAACTCATCATACAGAGGTCCAGACCACAATTATGCGACTAATGTGAATTCCTCAACCATAGGGGGTGTGTTAAAAGTACGAAGCATAACGTTGCAATAAATTTAGCTTCCATCTGGTGAGGTCCTGTACAACCCAGCAGGCACAAGACTAGAGATGTCCGATAATGTCGGCCGATAAATGCTTTAAAATGTAATATCGGAAATTATCTGTATCGTTTTTTTAATTATCGGGAACCCCTTTTTTTTTTTTATAAAATCAACATAAAAAACACAAGATACACTTACAATTAGTGCACCAACCCAAAAAACCTCCTTCCCCATTTACACTCATTCACACTCATTCACACAAAAGGGTTGTTTCTTTCTGTTATTAATATTCTGGTTCCTACATTATATATCAACATATATCAATACAGTCTGCAAGGGATACAGTCCGTAAGCACACATGATTGTGCGTGCTGCTGGTTCACTAATAGTACTAACCTTAAACAGTTAATTTTACTCATTTTCATTAATTACTAGTTTCTATGTAACTGTTTTTATATTATTTTACTTTCTTTTTTATTCAATAATTTTTTATTTTTTTATTTATCTTATTTTATTTTGTAAATTTTTTAAAAAAGGACCTTATCTTCACCATACCTGGTTGTCCAAATTAGGCATAATAATGTGTTAATTCCACGACTGTATATATCAGTATCGGTTGATATCGGTATCGGTAATTAAAGAGTTGGACAATATCGGAATATCAGATATCGACAAAAAGCCATTATCGGACATCCCTACACAAGACATTAAAAAAACATTGAGTTCTTGTTGAATTGACGTTGAGCAACGTTTAATCAATGTTGGTTTCTGACGTTGATTTCATCATCGAAATTTGGTCATTTCCCAACCAATATTCTACAACACAAATACAACGTTGAAACAACATGCTTTTTGACAACGTTTAATCAATGTCTGGTGGTGACATTGATCTGACCATTGAAATTTGGTCATTTCCCAACCAACAACGTAGATCCAA
This sequence comes from Entelurus aequoreus, assembly GCF_033978785.1. Lineage (NCBI taxonomy): Eukaryota > Metazoa > Chordata > Actinopteri > Syngnathiformes > Syngnathidae > Entelurus > Entelurus aequoreus. The sequence continues at coordinate 26,935,247 of NC_084740.1, forward strand.
CGTTAGACACCAACTCAATTTACAAACACAACTATTTTGCTAATTTGTTTCAAAGTCAGTTTTAAAGGACATGTATGTATAATCAATGTTGTATCAATGTCTTGTGGCTGCTGGGAAGTGGGCTGTCGACAAGAGAACCATTCATTTCACATTATTCTTTACTGTTTGTGATATTCTATACCAGGGGTCCCCAAACTACGGCCAGATCCGGTCCGCCAGCGTCCAAAATCCAGCCCACGGGAAGACCCAAGATTAAAAAAAATCTAAAATACAAATTTGAAAAAAAATGTCCTTTCTAATCCATTTTCTACCGCTTGTTACTCTAGGTGTCTCCCAGCCACTCAGACAAATCATATTGTCTAAAAATGCATTTTCCCATCGATAACGTGACATCATCGCGCTCGGAAGATATATATAAACCCAATGCGGCCCCGAGTCAAAAAGTTTGGGGACACCTGTTCTATACCTATGAAAAAATGGGATATGAGTTGTACCTAATATTTATTATACATGTTGTACCTAATATTTACTATACATTTATTCCTGTAATAATAAAAAAATATGTCTTTAGTTCCACGCAAAACTTGTGTTGGTGAAGGAATTGGGGAACTGTTTTTAATATTTTCCACCGCCACATAACTGCTAAACATGTGAGGTACTAAAGGTATTTTTTTTTAGCTCAAAAAGGTACTTTATGTGTTCTTGTGAAATGGTCAGACAAGCTTGTAGGTACAATAGATGTAATATTTTAATCCAGAGACTGAAACTGAAAAGAAAGTAAGATTAGTTTTTGCATACTAATATACAATATGTACTACATTAATAAATAAATATATAAGTGAACGTTTCTTTGTTTGCTCATTTTAAAGTCCAAAATGTAAAGTTGTATCCATATGTGTATTTGTTTAAGCATTGTTTTCTTTTCATTTTGGGAATATACTTCTTTTTTTTTTCACTTATGGACACATTTTGCACCAGTGAGGACATTGTAAATAATGCTGCATTAATTAAACAACCAACAGGTGGAGCCAAACTCAAACAATATAATTATGATTGAACTTTTTTGGAATGATTTGGGCGTGGCTCTGTGCATTTTGCTTCCCCCTTGTGGTCATCAGCTAGAACCAGCAGGCAAACATTTGGCATACTAAAAAACTATTATTTTAATTTATTTTGTAAATCACACAGAATGTAAATCAATCTAATAAAATAAAATAGAGCAGCGCAAGACTCCAACCAAATCCCAACTTTACAATACTTTGGATATAAATTTAAAAACAATTGGGAAGATTCACAAATACAGCCTTATACATTACTAAAAAAAATGGAAAACAAAATTAATTATAGCAATGAGATCATGATTAAAAATATTAAACAACAAATTAAATCAATTACAATCACAGAAACCATATATGTATCATCCTTATGTGAGTTTAGATCATGGGCTGTCTTACTTGCAACTTATGCACTTATGATTAAGGGCTCTATAAATACATTTCAATTGATTGACTAATTGATTAATTATTATTATTATCACTTATCAGCTTCTGTCAGCGTTACAGCCATTAATACAAAACAATAATAGTCACAGTTGCTTATGCTTGCATTGCATCTCATAAGCTGGACAACCACACTGTCACCATTATTCACCACAAGTAAGAAACTATTCTAAGTTTATTTAATAGGAAAATAAAATTCACATAATGGATCCCATATTTCGAGATATGATTCGTTATATCATCCAAATGCAGTTTTTTCCCACCGATACCATCTCAATAGAAACATGGTTTCTTGTGCGAAACGAAATTTAACTGCAGCTTATTTTTGCTGTTTGTTGGAACTTTGAGTCCACATCTGTACATGATACTGTATGTTTGACTTTGTCTTTCTCTATTAGCATTTTATGTGCTTGTGTTGTACAGCGGTAGTGTTCACCCGGATTGCAAATGTTCACAGGTGAAACCAAAGTGAATCACTGGAATAAACATGAAAGAAACACATGGAAACTTTAAAGGGGAACTGCACTTTTGGGGGATTTTTGTCTTTCATTCACAATCTTTATGTAAGACAAGCACAAATGTGTTGTTTTTTTTTCATGCATTCTTACTAGTAAATAAATGCGAGCAAATGTCTGCTTTCAATGGAGTTATTCTGCCTACAAAGCCCTCTAAAAAAAGCATAAAAAAACTTCCATCATATGATAATGCAGTAACGCGCACATTCATAACAACATGCAATATTTACGTATTTTGCCCATTTTGGCAGCATGGTACTCCCATTAGCTGTATTCTTATCCGCCTCATACTTGCTGTATTTTACGAATTAGAATGCATATAAACATTTTTAAAACATGACGAAACTAACATTATTGCAGCACAAATAAGCACAAACAATTGGACAAGGTAAGAGGGATGGGGGGGACTCACAAATCGTTAATAACTTGAAAGTTATTGTCAGAATAATTGTATCTAAGTTATCACAAGACTTTGTGTTTCAATGAGTTCCCGGCGAGCAGACAAAAGCTGTCTTTGATCTTACCAATCAAAAGGCTTGTAAAACTCCACTGTGTAGGATGGGGAGCGACATGAAGGTGTCGGTTGTCTTTACCCGAGATCTACAAAGCGGAGAGGAGGCAGGGCCTGACCTGCCTCCAGGCACCTTTTCTTTGAACTGTTTTACGACCTTTTCTTTTAACTGTTTTGTAACCAAAGGCGATGGCTGTTTACGACCCCCCTCCCTTAGAAACAACTGTTGCCATGTAATCAGGGAAAGTCCAAATAAAAGAGAAGGCGTACAATCTTTCGTCAGAGCGTGGGACGACACTGTAGGGGTACAGTGTCTACGCGTTACTTCTCAATTGAGCTAAATTGAATTCTGTCTCTGTTTAATTCCTTGCTTCTTGTCTTGTTTAATAGATGTCATCAGTGTTTGAACCTGACAGTTATAGTGAGATATGAAAATATAGTAACGCATTAATTACATGTTAATAACATAAAACAATAAAGCATTAACTTAAAAACTATAATAGTTAAACCAAAAATATATGCATTACAAACAAATGGGACAAGTTTGAGAATATTTTGACATAGTTGGGAGCGGGGGGTGGGGGGTCTAGTTATGATAATAACGTATTAACTGCACATTAATAACATAAAACAAGAAAATGTTGGTTAGACCAAAGATTTCTGCAGCATAAACAAAGCACACACGAATGGGACACGTTTGGGGAACTTTTGACATGGTTGGGGTGGGGGGTCTAGTTATGAGTAATAACACATTAGTTATATATGAATACCATAAAACCTTACTAACTTAAAAAATTGTATCGGCACAAACGAGCACGGACGATGGAGACAAGTCTTGGGAGATTTGAACATGGTGTGGGTGGGGGATCAACTTCATGCAGGTGACTCACAAAACTTAAAAGTTATAATAGTAAGACCAATAATATAGTAATGCATTATTACATGTTAATAACATTAAAAAAAAGTGTGAACAACATAAAAACTACAATAGTTCAACAACAATGTTTGTAGCACAAACGAGCACGAACCATTAGGAGAAGTCTGGGGAGATTTTGACATAGTTGGGGAGGGTGTGCTGATTATGAATACTTTAATACATTAATAATTTAAAAAGTATAGTAGTTTGACAAAAAAATGCAGAACAAACAAATGGCACAAGTTTGGAGTGATTTGGACAAGGTGGGGGGGGGGGGCTAAAATGACGTCACTTGACAGAAAACGTGTTTTAGAAAAGTGTTTGTATATATATATATATATATATATATATATATATATATATATATATATATATATATATATATATATATATATATATATATATATATATACATATATACATATATATATATATAAACATGCATATATATATATACATATACATATATGTATATATATATATATATATATATATATATATATATATATATATATATATATATATACATATATACATATACATATATATATATATATACATATATATATATATACATATACATATATATATATATACATATATATACATACATATATATATATATATATATATATATATATATATATATATATATATATATATATATATATATATATATATATATATATATATATATATATATATATATATACATATATACATATATATACATATACATACATATATACACAAAACAGTTTTGTGGTAATATTTGGCAACATTGGGGTAAAACATGTTTTTTTTATGCAGCTAATAAATCGTATGATAATAACAGATGTGTACCTCCAATGATGTGAGAGCAACCAATACACTGCGTGCTATATTAAAAAATACACGTGCAGTAATGCATTCATAGACTCATTCAATATGGTCGCATCCACTTACTGTATATCTGCTTATCATCTGAATTCCCCTATTGGGCTTTGATTGGCACAACAATGTTGGTAAATGTTGTTTGTCTTCCACTTGGCTCATTAAGGTAATGACTTCTTTGTTTGTGAGATGTAACATGGGTTAAAGTAAGACATGTCAAACTCAAGAGACTCCAGAGGCAACACTAAACCCTGTTAATGAATCTCAGTGGAGCAGTCACGACAGTAAACAGCTACGAGGGTGTTTTGCAACACTTTCTACACCCAACAAGAGATCGGATTACATCTGGAGGAAAAGGCCTTGCACAAATAATTGCATGGAAATGAAGGATAACCTACCATAATGATAACATATTTTTATTCAAGCATGAAAAATGACAAATGGATTTGGATGAAATAGTGCAGCAGCTTGCACATAAGTAATAGAAATTGTCATATGTTCGCAAAATTTAGTGTTTCAGGTATTGGGAGAGAAATGGTACCTTAGTTTTTGTTAGTCATCTGTTTCAGAAGGTCTGACAAAAACCAAAACGTACAAAAACTGAAGCAATTTTTCTCTAAAGGAATAATGTAAATGGATGACCGACTTAAACACTTTAGACACTTTACAACATCATGGAATGTTATTTGGAAAAATGCCAGTAAGCCCTTTAGATGCATTAAAAATCTTAAGATCTTGAATAGGTTGTATTTTACACCCTCTAAGTTGTTTACAGTGGGTGCAGTAGATAGCAAGTTGTACATAAAGTGTCAGGCAGCTGAAGGAACTTTTAATTTGGTAATGTGTCATCAAATAATACAGTTGCATTTTGCTCAGTGGGCATCATAACTAAAATAATATTTTTAAGAAAAATGGATAGATCTTGATAGTTTAACTAATCTTGACTAGTGTACACAAGCTATGGAGATGATATCAATAGAAAATATTGAATTTAGATCAGATAGTGAGTCATATCTTGGAATTTGGGACCTATTATATGAATTTATTTAACTATGAAATTAACCTAAAATATGTTTTCTTCCTTGTGGATAATGGACACAGTGTGGTTGTCCAGCTAATGAAATGCAATCAAGTATAAGCCAGTGGGACTGTTGCTTTTTATTAATGGCTGTGATGTTGATGGAAATGATGAGTGAGAGAGGAGAACCTTCCAGAAGAACAACCATCTCTACAACAATCCACCATTCAGGCCTGCATGGTAGAGTGGGCAGATGGAAGCCATTTCTTATTAAAAAGGTTGCCAAAATGCACCTGAAAGACTCTTAGAATATGACAAAAAAAATAATCTGGTCTGATAAGACAAACATGTGCCTATTTGGCTTGAATGCCAGGTGTCATGTTTGGAGGAAATCAGGCATTGCCTATCACCAGGCCAATACCATACCTACAGTGAAGCATGGTGGTGGCAGCATCATGCTGTGGGGATGGTTTTCAGCGGCTGGAAATAGGAGACTTGCCAGGATAGAGGGAAAGATAATCGGACAAGTAGGAATGGGCGAAACTGCCCAATGACAGGTGTGCCAAGCTTGTGGCATCATATTCAAAAAGACCTGAGGCTGTAATTGCTGCCAAAGGTGCATCAACAAAGTATTGAGCAAAGGCTGTGAATACTTATCTACATGTGATTTTTTGTTTTGTTTTCTACTTTTAATGCATTTGCAAAAATGTTTTAAAAAACCTTTTCACATTCTTATCATGGGGTATTGTCTGTAGAATTTTGAGGACAAAAATGATCGTATTACATTTTGGAATAAGACTGCAACATAACAAAATGTCGAAAAAGTGAAACACTATGAATACTTTGCGGATGCACTGTGTATATAGTATTTTATGTAGTAATGTTCAAATTTGTGTTGAAAATTTAAATCATATATATATATGTTGGTAAAATATATAAACTGTGTATAACAGTTTGAAAACAAAACCACTTTTAGGGGGGGAAAAAGCAACTTACTCCTAACATATACTATAGTATTATGGTGGCAGCATCATGCTGTGGGGATGGTTTTCAGCGGCAGGAAATAGGAGACTTGCCAGGATAGAGGGAAAGATAATTGGACAAATAGGAATGGGCAAAACTGCCCAAAGACAGGTGTGCCAAGATTGTGGCATTATATTCTAAAAGACCTGAGGCTGTAATCGCTGCCAAAGGTGCATCAACAAAGTATTGAGCAAAGGCTATTCTCATTATGGGGTATTCTCTGTAGAATTTTAACGACAAAAATGAAGTGTTTACATTTTGGAATAAGACTGCAACATAACAAAATGTCGAAAAAGTGAAACACTGTGTATATAGTATTTTATGTAGTAATGTTAAAATTTGTGTTGAAAATTAAATCATATATATATATATATATATATATATATATATATATATATATATATATATATATATATATATATATATATATATATATATATATATATATATATATATATATATATATATATATATGTTGGTAAAATATATAAACTGTGGATAACATTTTTAAAAAAAAAACACTATTAGGGGAAAAAAAAGTAAAAGCAGCTTATTCCTAACATATCCTATAGTATTTTATTATCATCACATTGCATAGAGATAATTATGATGTTACAAAAGCTCGCACAGGTGGTGGTGATATAATTCTACTGAGGTGCAGATAGAATTTAATCGCGTGAGACAGTTTTTCCATTTTTTTAAGTATTAGTACACACAACAGCACCGTTTTAAAAGTACAGATTTGCTACTAGTTTGGGGTCAAATGTGAATAATACCAATCGCTATAGTTGCTTCACGTGCAAAGAGGAGAGTGCAGAGTCGCACGATGCCAGCAGCATTGGATGTTTAAACAACACAAATGTGATCAAAACATTTGCCAAAGCATCACAGTAAGGAGTACGCAGTCAACAAGAAGAAAGGTGAGCCACTACCACATTAATTCAAATCGTTAACCGTTTGGGAAAAAATTGTCAGTGCACCTTCAATAAGTGAGAAAGTGAGTACAGCCCCCATTATTAGCCATCAATATAGGAGCAGACTTACAGTAAAGAAGATGGACATATGATCTTGAAGTCATTATTTTGTCAGGAACTCGCATGGCGGCAGTTGGCGGGACCCCAAGATGCAGAGACAGGAAGCGACGGGCTGGTGGAAATGAGATTTAATGAAAAAAAAGACCAAAAGATTAACCGTCTTGATTAGTGATCAGAGGCAGGTGAGTCCCCTGATCACTAATCGAGAGCAGGTGTGGAGAAAAGCGCTCAGAGACGGAAATTGCAAGGTGCAACCAAAACAGGAAGGGTACCAAAAATAAGAGGATGAAACACTAAACACAGGGAGAAAAAACTGCCTCCTAGATCATGACAATTTTAAGTTGTGGTAATCATTCCAACTAAATTTTCTGTGTCATGATATATCGGCCAAATTGATTGTGAATTATCTCATTGTTCACTGGAATTACTTTTTGGCTGGGATTTATTTAGTTTAATTTAGAAATGTTTGTAAGTTGCTGCTGGTTATGGTAGCGAACCAAAAGTGTTTTTCAAAACGTGAGTCATGTCAGAATTTCCCACAGAAAGGCAATCTAGTTGCGGCTGTTGGGGGTGTGACCAGGGGTCCGGTATATGGGCTGTCAAAGTTAAGGCGATAATAACGCGTCAACTATAAGTTCCTTTAACGGCAAGGATTTTTTTTAAACTGCCGACTAATGTAATACGTCCTGACTCCTTTTTGACCCTCGGCCCGTTCCGTAGGTTGGGGATATGTAATGGCATCCAGTTACTGTTGAGCCATAAGCTCAAAAATAGCGAGCAGAACTGGCTTAAAAGCTCAGCAGAAAAAAAGACGGTCGAGAGGAAGTCTAAAGTCACTTTTATCAGAGACTTTCTTCAAAACAAGTCAAGTTTCTTCTCATACCAATCAAACACTTCCAGTTTCACAATAATAGCGCTATGCTTCACATCCGATCTAACCACCAAAACAATGAAAAATCGCTTTGTCAAAGTTATGCTATTCTGTGATATTTCTACCTAAATAAGTGTTTTCTGGCAGATTGAAATTAAGTGTATTGTAATAGTGGCGGAGATATGAAGTAGGTAGACAAGTCAGTCTTTTATTTATGTTCACAAATAGCAGTGCCAAAGTACGTTTGTACATGTATTTATATATTTATTTAACAGTTATTTATTCAGGTAAGGCAGTTAAGAACATATTCTCATTTGCATCTCACCTCCCATGAAATTATTACAGACAATATTTTATATACTGTATATATACTCTAGGCATTTACACATCCTGTGCTGCATTGCTTAGTGACAAGGTGTTGTGCTAAGAGACCATTAAACACAAGGGATATTAACATTAATCAATTTGAATGCACCTTTGGGGTTTCCCTGAACATATCTTCAGTTCACCCCTGTGAGATTTATTATTCATTAGGATGATTAAATCAGGGTTTGGATGTTTTTACTGTATTATATCTTACCTTAACTGATTTTAAATATTATATGTGCAAAATCTGTTATTGACTGTGCATTACAAACCCACTTGTACATTAAAAAAATAATTAATAAATCCAACATTGACTTTAAATAATATTCAGTTTAGCTCATAAATTACATTAAAAAGTATTAGTACCATAATTAATAACACAAACATTTAAATAAGTACAATTAACAAATCTAAATTAATTTTGGGAAAAAATACTACTGTAAATGTGTGAATTATTATTATCGGAGCAAGGGTGTTGCTAAGTTAACTTTTAAATTGAAAAAAATATTTGAGTGCATTGGTAAGGAGTAATGGTAAATTGTGGCTCTCTTTATCAATAAGTTTATTGCACAACACAGCAATGACAGAACCGATGTTGCATAGCGCTAAGAAGCAAACTGCCCAGCCGCAACTACCATGAATCATTTGCAAAAACTGTACCCGCTTGGCATCCATTGCTCCCGGTCACAGTTTTTTCTTGCCCGAGTGATGTTGTCGTGTTTTGTGCAGCCCTTCGAAGCACTTGTGATTAAGGGCTGTAGGAATAAAATTTCATTGATTAAAAATGACCCCTCTGATCTGATCTTTCAGCCCTCAATGGAAAACGTTTGGGCACTGTTTACCTTTTGTACAAAACCCAAAACCAGTGAAGTTGGCACGCTGTGTAAATCGTAAATAAAAACAGAATACAATGATTTGCAAATCCTTTTCAACTTACGTTCGATTGAACAGACTGCAAAGACAAGATACTTACTGTTTGAACTGGAAAACTTTATTTTTTGCAAATATTAGCTCATTTGATTGGGTATAAAAGCAGCTTCCATGAAATGCTCAGTCATTCACAAACAAGGATGGGGTGAGGGTCACCACTTTGTGAACAAATGCGTGAGCAAATTGTCGAACAGTTTAAGAACAACATTTCTCAACGAGCTATTGCAAAGAATTTTGGGATCTACCGTCCGTAATATCATCAATAGTTACAGAGAATCTGGAGAAATCACTGCATGTAAGCGGCTAGGCCATGACCTTCGATCCCTCAGGCGATACTGCATCAAAAAGCGACATCAGTGTGTAAAGGACATCACCACATGGGCTCAGGAACACTTCAGAAAACCGCTGTCAGTAACTACAATTTGTCGCTACATCTGTAAGTGCAAGTTAAAATCCTACCATAAAAAGCCAAAGCCATTTATCAACAACACCCAGAAACGCTGCCGGCTTCGCTGGGCCCGAGCTCATCTAAGATGGACTGATGCAAAGTGGAAAAGTGTTCTGTGGTCTGATTTCAAATTGTTTTTGGAAACTGTGGACGTTGTGTCTTCCGGAACAAAGAGGAAAAGAATCATCTTGATTGTTATAGGCGAACAGTTCAAAAGCCAGCGTCTGTGATGGTATGGGGGTGTATTAGTGCCCAAGGCATGGGTAACTTACACATCTGTGAAGGCATTATTAATGCTGAAAGGTACATACAGGTTTTGGAGCAACATATGTTGCCATCCAAGCAACGTCATCATGGACGCCCCTGCTTATTTCAGCAAGACAATGCCAAGCCACGTGTTACAACAGCGTGGCTTCATAGTAAAAGAGTGCGGGTACTAGACTGGCCTGCCTGTAGTCCAGACCTGTCTCCCATTGAAAATGTGTGGCGCAATATGAAGCCTTAAAATACCACAACAGAGACCCTGGACTGTTGAACAACTTAAGCTGGACATCAAGCAAGACTGGGAAAGAATTACACCTGAAAAGCTTCAAAAATGTGTCTCCTCAGTTCCCAAATGTTAACTGAGTGTTGTTAAAAGGAAAGGCCATGTAACACAGTGGTAAAACTGCCCCTGTGGAAACTTATTTGCAATGTGTTGCTGCCATTTGCAAAAAAAAAATTAAGTTTCTCAGTTCGAACATTAAATATCTTGTCTTTGCAGTCTATTCAATTGAATATAAGTTGGAAAGGACTTGCAAATTATAGTATTCTGTTTTTATTCACGATTTACACAACGTGCCAACTTCACTGGTTTAGGGTTTTGTAAATGGCTTGACTAAAATACAATATTACCTTAATTGGTGTACTATTAATCTTGTGTCATGGTAATAAAGCTTGATCTGTCGCGCACCAAATGCTAAAAGTTGACTGAGTTTGTGGTTCTACAGAAAAGAGCATCTCAAATGGCAATGCATCCCCCTGGGAGCGAGGTGTTGCTATATAATGAGGGGCGTCAGGCTGGTGAGAAGCTGCAGCAGTCTCATGGATGAGCCCCACCAGGTATCGTATGCGTTGTTTGTTTGTTGTGAAACACCCAAGGACTCTCGGAGCGTGTTTTTCTCCCGCACCTACAGGAGGACCGAGTGAAGATGTCTTCCACCAATGTGACCAGGATACGACACTTCTTCCTCCTTGGTTTTGCGGGCCTTCCGCTAAAGTACTACGCCCTGTTGTCCGTCTTGCTTCTTGTTGTCTTCCTGGCCATAGCGGGCGGGAACACGTTCATTATAATCCTCGTTAAGATGGACCGGCTCCTGCACAAGCCCACGTATTTGATCTTCTGCCACCTGGCGTTGACCGACTTGGCCTTCGGCACCGTGACCCTGCCCAGGATCATCTGGAAGTACTGGGTGGGGGACAGCCTCATTTCTTTCCCCGCCTGCTTTGTTCAGATGTACTTTGTCCACTTCCTGGGCGCCACGCACTCCTTCATCTTGATGGTGATGGCTCTGGATCGCCTCCTGGCTGTCTGCCTGCCCTTGCGTTACGTCGCCATCTTCACCAACACCACCGTGACCGTGCTGTGCGGCGCCTCCTGGTTGATGCCCGTCATCTGGATGGTGAGCGTGGTGCTGGATGCCCTGACGCTGCCGTACTGCGGGTCGAATGTGATCGTGCAGTGCTACTGCGACCACATCGGCATCATGGCGCTGAGTTGCGAGGACACGCAGGAGGTGGAGTCGGTGGCCTTCGGTCTGGCCATGTTCAGCCTGCTCTTCCCTTTAACGTTCGTCATCGCGTCCTACTTGGTCATCATCGTGACCGTGATGAGGGTGTGCAGCCCCAACAGCCGCATGAAGGCGCTGTCCACGTGCACGCCGCAGCTGCTGATCACGTGTCTCTACTACATGCCCAGGTGCTTCGTGTACATGGCCAACAACGTGGGCTTCACCTTCAGCGTACCCCTCCGTATCACGGTCATCATGACGTACAGTCTCTTGCCCGCCGCCGTCAACCCGCTCATCTACTGCTTCAAAACGCAGCACATTAAGGAGACTCTGAAAAAGAAGTTCTGTAGTAGCAAAATAAGAGCATGAGGTCACTAATTAAGCTGTTGTTTTTCTTTCCAGGTGTTTTGCAGCTGATGTGTAATGAGGATCAGGTTGTGAACTATGCAATCATGTTTTTTTTTATAATTTTATAAATTTTTTATTAAAACATTTTTCTAAAAAATTACAATTATTTTGTGACTTGAAAATGATTTCAATGCAATGTAAATTAACTATTTTAAATTTAAATGCATTTGATATTTTTGCTGTATTTTTGTGACTTATTCATTTGTCTTGTTTGTTTTTTTTAATATTTATAATTATTTGTCAATTTGTTTTTTTAGCAAATTGCGACAGAAAATTGCTGAATAATTATAAATATTTTCCCAGTTAATGAGCCATGATGCACTATTATTTCTGTAGGTTAGCATTTTGTCTAAAAAATGACAATTATTTTGAGACTTCAAAATGATTTTAAAATATTACACATGCAATTTTTAAATGAACTATTTTAAATTTAAATGCATTTGATATTTTTGCTGTATTTTTGTGACTTATTCATTTGGCTTGTGTGTTTTTGAATTTTTTTTAATATTTATAAGTATTTGTCAATTTGTTTTTTTTAGCAAAGTGCGACAGAAAATTGCTGAATAATTATAATTTCCCAGTTAAAGAGCCTTGATGCACTATTATTTCTGTAAATTAGTGTTTTGTCTAAAAAATACAATTATTTTGTGACTTATTTTAAAATATATTAACTTATTTTATTAACTACTATTATCTACTTACTATTAATAGTTAAATGCATTTGATATTTTTGCTGTATATGTGTGACTTATTCATTTGGCTTGTTTGTTTTTGATTTTTTTTTAATATTTATAATTATTCGTCAATTATTTTTGTTTAGCAAAGTGCGACAGAAAATTGCTGGATAATTATACATATTTTCCTAATTAAAGAGCTTTGATACACTATGATTTCTTTAAGTTAGCATGTTGTCTAAAAAATACAATTATTTTGTGACTTGAAAATGATTTTAAAATATTACACATGCAATGTAAATTAAATATTTTACATTTAAATGCATTTGATATTTTTTTCTATATATGTGTGACTTATTAATTTGGCTTGTTAAATTTTGATTTTTTTTAAATATTTATAATTGTTCGTCGATTCTTTTTTTTTTTTTTTTAGCAAACTGCAACAGAAAATTGCTGTATAATTATAAATATTTTCCTAATTAAAGAGCTTCCTAATTAAATAATTTCTGTAAGTTAGCATTTTGTCTCTATGAGACTTTGAACTGTTTCCAACTTTATAACTTTTAAACTGCCTTTTCTCCGACTGACTGTTCTTAGGATAATTTTGTTCATCTGATTTTATTTTTTTTTAAATATATATTTTACTTTTGTTTTAAATTCAATATTTTAGTCTGTCTTATGTTTGCACTTTTCAGCTTTTATATGTTTACTTGTTTGTGGTGTACAGCCCTTTGTTTTTCAACTGTAGTTGTTTTTAAAGGGCTTTATGAATAAAGTTGGTATGGTTTGGTATGATGAATCAGAAAGTGACAGACATAAATAAATGCACCAGCAAAGTGAATTATTAAAAATGTTGTTTGTGCATACTTTATTTTGTATTAATTTAAAATGCATTATTAATTTAGTTTTCATGTTTTCATTTTATTTTTTATTTAAATGTTTGCTTGTTTTTATATGCATTTTTCCGAACAAATTTGAAATAATTACAAACATGTTCTGATTTAATGAGCTATGATGAATTATTCATGTTGCTTATACAAACAATCAAAAAATAATACACATAATAAAGCACAGTAAAGTAAATGGAATACTGTTCTTTATCAATTCACTTTTTAGGATAATTGTGTTTATTTTTTTATGCACATGGCTAAGAAAAGGCCAAATAACTACACATTGATTAATTTTACCTCTCGTGATGTAATAAATATTTTGCTGAAAAATATAACTATTCCGTATCTTGAAAATCAAAATAATACACATAAAATATTTGGAATTCATATTTTTAAATCATTTATATTTCTTCTATATGTAATGCTCTATTATTTCTGTAAATTTACATTTTTTTTGGTTGTGATTAATCAGAAAGTAACATGTTAGGGTTTAAAAAAACCTATCAATTTAAATTATTTATACAATTAAATGTGTTTCCTGCGTGCTTAGTTTTTATTTTAATGTCTAATTAAAATTATTTAATAATTATTTTAAAAAAAGGTTTTCATGAGTTTATATTTTATTTAAATGTGAAATAATTACAAACCTTTAATAATTTAAAGAGTCATGATGCTCTATTTCTGTACGTTTACATTTTGTCCTTAACACACTAAAAACAGCACTACCAAGAAATTATATAATAAAGTTGTGCTTATTTTTATTTTAATGTATTTTGCTAGTTTTTTATGCACTTTGCAGCAAAAACATTTGTAAAATAATTACAAACATTTTCTAATTTAATGAGCCATTGTGCAATATTATTTATGTAGCTTACCATGTTGTCTTTATGTGATCAATCAAAAAATAAATATGTTTTTACAAATAATTTGGGGGTTTTTTTTAAATAATTTTTGATGCGCTTGGAGAAAAAAGGCAAAAATATTTACACGTTTACCTAATTTAATCTCCCATGATGAAATGTTATTAATGTAACATGTTTATGTAAAGTATGAAAATAACACAGACTTTATGTGGAAACAAAAACAGTCTAGACTCACATTCTATTTTATTTTGCTTGATTTTAACTTTTGTGTGCACATTGCTGAAATTATACTAAATACATACTATATATATATATATATATATATATATATATATATATATATATATATATATAAAAATGTTCACGCTTGCAACTTTGCATGATGTGGCTTTTCGTTTGACAGAACATTGTTTTTAATCAATTCACTGATTGGGCATGTCCAATTACAGGTTGTGGTAAACACTTTGTTTTACTTCACTAACATCCATCCATCAATTTTCTACCGTTTGTCCAGTTCGGGGGGTGCTGGAGCCTACAAGCTACAGCTTGTTCAGAACGCTGCTGCTAGAGTTCTAACAAAGACCAAAAAATGTGAGCACATTACACCAATTCTTAAATCCTTACATTGGCTCCCTGTACATCAGAGAATAGATTTCAAAATCCTCCTGCTCACATATAAATCACTACATGGTCTAGGGCCCAAGTATATCACTGATATGCTCCCACTATATACGCCCTCTAGATCACTAAGATCTTCTGAGACCAATCTGTTAGCGGTTCCAAGAGTAAACTCAAATCAAGGGAGATCATCATTCAGTCACTATGCAACACATAGCTGGAATAAACTTCCTGAAGATGTCAGACTCTCCCCAACTCTCACTACTTTTAAAACTAGACTGAAGACTTTTATGTTCACCTTAGCTTTCAGCTAAATCTTTTAATCTTTTAACTTTTAACGTCTGCACTGTTTTTATTTTTATTGTCTGCATTTTAATTTTGCTTTTATTTTCTTTCATTTCACTTTGTTGTCTGTGAAGCACTTTGAGTCTGCCTTGTGTATGAAAAGCGCTATACAAATAAAGTTGCCTTGCCTTGCCTTGCCTATTGATTTAAATTTTTATTAGTAGATTGCACAGTTCGGTACATATTCCGTACAATTGACCTTTAAATGGTAACACCCAAATAAGTTTTTCAACTTGTTTAAGTCGGGTTCCACGTATCTCAGCTGCATTCGGGCGGAAGGCGGGGTACACCCTGGACAAGTGGCCACCTCATCACAGATAGACAACATTCACACACTAGGGCCAATTTAGTGTTGCCAATCAACCCATCCCCAGGCGCATGTCTTTGGAGGTGAGAGGAAGCCGGAGTCCCCAGAGGTAACCCTCGCACTGCAATAAGTCTTACATTATTTTCCTTGTGATCAGTAGGAACAAACTTTAAGGTTTGCATCTTTTGTATCGGATTAAATTTTCTTTTAATTTATTTTGCATTGATTATAATTCATTGCACGTACATTTTTTTATTTTTTTATTAGGTTATGTTTATCATAAAATACATGTTAGGGAATTTGTTTTTATCAAGATTCAAGCAATATGTGAGCTAAATCTAAAATTTATTTTTCCTCAAAAAAAAAAGATTTGTTGATAAAATGTCCATTTCAGCATAAAATGAGGAAGAACAATGTACGGCGCGTAGAATGATGACTTTTAGAAAACAAAGAACAGAAGAACATTTATTTAATTAAGTAGGACATTCTTGAATGTCGACAGCTGCACTTCATATTAGAGTAGTATTGAAAAGGACAATAAAAATACTGGGATGGCACGTGGAAAAAGAATGACAAAATAAAAAAAACAATACAATACAACCAACTCAGAAATCTCATTTTTGAGTCGCAACACCTAAAGACTTAAATACCGTCCTGCTGAAGGAGGCCGCCAGCGATAAAGAAGGACCACCAGAAAAGTCCCAAAAGGGAAGATATGTGGCGTTTTGTCTTTTTTTTTTTTTAACACTGTACAGTACATCGTAAAAACATTAAATATACACATTATTGACGTCAACATGGTGGCTGGAGTACATTGTGGTTGGTTATATGGTATCGACAAAACACAGGTCCCACCACCCGTTCCTGCCTCCACGCGTACTACTCGTCATCCTCGTCATCCTCGTCCTCATCCTCTCCCTCATCATCGTCCTCGTCGTCGTCATCTGCCGCTGCCGTCGCTACTGCCGCCGCCGGAGCGGAGCTGGAGTCTACTTTGCCCTTTGTGCGGTAGGCCATGATGTCCTGTCGGAACAGTTAGGTATTTTATATTAATGTTCACTTCTTTTCACTTTTAAGAGTGCATTTAGGGAGAAAAGGCCCACACTTGACTACATAAGCCTTTTTATCCTTAATCTACAAAATAAACATTTAGACAACGAACAAATTACAAATGATTTCCACAATAAAAGAGCGCCCAACTGTGTCACTGTGCTCACCTTGTCGTACTTCTCCTTCAACTTGGCCGCCTTCTTCTCGTACGGCTGCTTTTCCTCCATGGACGAGCCGTTCCACATCTCTCCCAACTTCTTCGCCGTGTCGCCGATGGACAGCCCCGGAGTCTCGCCCTTCACCTTGGGGCGAAAGTCCCCGCAAAAGAGGAAGAACGCGGACCTGTTGGCGCGGCAAAAAGCGAAGCCGGGTGATCGCTCTGGACTTTTGACCCAGTGGGGTAAAAATGGGCTGTGTGCAGTACTTGGCTGCCACCAGCAGAGGTGCTATTGAGTCCAAACTTGATTAAGGACAGCAAAGACTGCTGGTATGCGACCATTTTGAGCTGTTTACAACAAATCTAACGAGGCTCCAATGCGATATTATTTTGATAGGATGTCGCCAGACTTGATGGTGAAAATTGGTCCTTAAAATTCACTCACATATTTGAACCCAAAGGACAAAAAATACACTATTTTAATATTTCTTTCCATTTTAAGTATTATATTTATCATGCCTTCTTTTGTATGTTGTGTACATTTAATTTATATTCATTACTAGTATATTTTTAATTATGTCCCTTTGTAACAATACAAACCTTGTTTAGTTTTTTTTTATTCCATATACTATTGTTTTCTTAGTATATCACTGTTGTATAGTTGGTATTACTTATTGTAATTTACTTTGTTGTTCCTATTTTGCTTTTGAGAGTGTTATTTTTATATTTTCTGCTTGTAATTGAGCTATTTTGACCAAGCAATTTCCCTTAGGAGAACAATAAAGTTAGTCCATATTTTATAAAAACTTCTGGCTGAAAGGTATATATCAAATATTCAATATATTTTGGAGACTTTAAACATTTAAAAATGTTGCTGCATGCTTTGAAGGGGAAAAGTAGTGCCATCTGGTGAACAAATGAAAAATTGAGGCAAATAATCCAAACTCGTCAGAAAAAAACAGTTTGTGTATGGGATATTTTGGTCAGAAGGAATACAAAAGCATCCTCTGGCAATTTAGCAATAGAGCACAGGTGTCAAACTCAGGGCCTGGGGGCCAGATCTGGCACGCCACATCACTATATGTGGCCTGTGAAAAACTACAAAAAAAATGATTGTTAATAAAGTATTATTTTCTCATTAAATGTTTTCTTTCTGACAGAAAAAAGTACACGTACTGCATGCAATTGCATATATTTTAAAATTATTTTTTATCAACCGATAATGGAACAAATATACATTCCAAACATTTTTGTTGAGGAAAAAAATAATTAAATATCACTTGATTTCAAAGC
This sequence comes from Entelurus aequoreus, assembly GCF_033978785.1. Taxonomy (NCBI): domain Eukaryota; kingdom Metazoa; phylum Chordata; class Actinopteri; order Syngnathiformes; family Syngnathidae; genus Entelurus; species Entelurus aequoreus. Next base: position 26,953,625 of record NC_084740.1, read on the forward strand.
AAGTTATCCATCAAATTTTTTACACTCTTAAAAACTGTAGGTTTCATTTTTGAAAACTGTGGTACTGTTTTTCCATTGACAGTAAAATGCTGTTAAAACTAAATTTTACAGTAAAATTCTGGTGACTGAGCTGCCAGTTTTTACTGTAAAATCTACAGATATGTAATCAAAAATATCCAAATGCATCACCCAGTGATTCTCAAACTGTGTCTCAAACGCTCCATTGAGTGGTACGCCAAAGAATCGCTAAATTACATATTCAAACAGTGTTACTATTCAAACTGTGTGTACTGTTACAGTTGCCAAACATATTAAATATACTTGTTAAATAAAACCTCTGCCTTGTTTTTTAATGAATATTTAGGCCAACTACGCACCTGTGTTTCAGTGTTGGTCACTATGGTGGTACTTGGAGAGCCAAGTGTTCTGAGTACTTGGTGAAAAAAGTTGGACAACCACTGGCACAGGCAATTATGTAATATTAGGCGAATCCTTATACATGATGATTCATATATGTTCAGTGTTACAGGCGGCCCTCTAAGAGCAGCCATAATTGCGATGAGGCCCAGAATAAAAAAAATAGTTTCACAACCCTGCTATAGAGTATTTAGAAAGGACACATTTAAAGTAAATGTTTTTAACAAAACTGAGAGGGCAAACACCACAAAATGTACCCCAGCATCACTCAAAGTGTGGTCCAAAGGAGTTTGGACACCCCTGATTTAAGGCGTTAATAATAAGCAAACTCACGGAGGTCTCTTAGGGGCGTTGGGGTCCTTAAACCGCTTCATCTTCTGTCCCTTAGGCGGAATATAGTTCTTCATCTCTGCCTCGTAGCGCACCTTGTCCTGCTTGGCCATATCTTCAAATTTGCCTTTCTCTTTCGGGGACATTGTCTGACAAATAAAAAAACAAAAGTCAGTATAAGGATGATAAAAAAAGCTTTATAAAAAAATTTTTTTTTTTTAAAAAGATGGAAATGTCACACCTACCTTCCATCGCTCTGAGCATTTCTTGGAGAACTCCGCAAAGTTGACGCTGGCCTCGGGATGCTTCTTCTTGTGCTCCTCTCGGCATGTTTGCACAAAGTAGGCGTAGGAGGACATCTTGCCCCGGGGCTTCTTTGGATCCTTACCCATCTTTTATGCTGAGCACAAGGAAAATGACTGATTCAAATACACGTCTACGCTCGACTGAAGGAGCACCGGCAATATGTAAATGTGCCATCGTCTGGTCTTTGTCTATTGTTTTATGCGGCTGCTGGAGGGGAGGAGGGGGGAGGAGGAGGAAGGGGGTGACTGATGAGTCTTTGTACATAACGGACCACCATGATGTTGCATTATTAATCACAACTTACAATTAAAAAAGCGACTTTGTCGCTTTGCAGGCAGCGTGCACTAAGTAATATGTGGTGGGGTATTTTTCAAGAGTGACATGACGGGAAATGTCGCCGGTGTCGGAGGGGGGGTAGTTAAATGAGGACATTAGCATTAGCTCCGCCCTTAGCCTTAGCGCTCGCTTTGTGTCCATCACAGCCTATTAGCATTGGTGCTAGCTGTTAGCACACAAGCTAACCGAGCCCGTACTAAGATGGCCTCCACAGTGTTAGGGCGCCAGCATACAAGCTAACCGAGCAACTATTAAATTGGCCTCCAGCGTATTAATATCTGCGTTACTAAGTAATATTTCAGGAGTGACGTGAAGGGGAATGTCGCCGGTGTTGGAGAGGGGGTGTAGTTAAATGAGGACATTAGCTCTAACTCCGCCCTTAACGTTAGCACTCGCTTTGTGTCCTCCAGCCTATTAGCGTTGGTGCGAGCTATTAGCACGGAAGCTAACCGCGAAGTGATTAAAATGCATCCATTTCCTACCGCTTGTCCCTTTCGGGGTCGCGCTGGAGCCTCTCAGCTGCATTCGGGGGCGGTAGGCGGGGTACACCCTGGACAATTAAAACGCCCCCCCCCCCCAGCGTATTAGCATCGGCGCTAGCGGCTAGCCCACAAGCTAACCGAGCCCGTACTAAAATGACCTCCGTGGTGTTAGCATAGGCGCTAGCACACAAGCTAATCGAGCCCGTACTAAAATGGCCTCCAGCGTATTAGCATCGGCGCTAGCGGCTAGCACACAAGCTAACCGAGCCCGTACTAAAATGGCCTCCGTGGTGCTAGCGTCGGCGCTAGCGGCTAGCACACAAGCTAACCGAGCCCGTACTAAAATGGCCTCCAGCGTATTAGCCTTTAGCGAACATGCTATTGACTCTTATTCACGTCACCGCCATGTTTGGATAACCACGCGGTAAAGAAAATGTATTAGTTAATTAAAACGTTCTGCTACTTCCACTTCGCGGGTAATGCTATGCTAGGCTAGGCTAACATGGCACGCTAAGGCTCTATAGAGACACAATGACGGACGTTCCGCTGACCCACAGCGTGTGTTGACATTGCGAGGGAAGAGTCAGCCCCTTACCTCACTCTGGTCCACTCTCCTGTGGACACTATCAAACATCGTGGACAGTAGAGACATTTTGCGAAGACAAGTGACACGCAGGCATGCAGATGCGTGACACAGGGCTGCTGCTGCTAGCATCCTCTCTATCCTACCACCGTCATTCAATGTAAGCCCATTCAACAGCAGCAAGTTACCATGCCAGGGCAATGCAATGCAATGCAGTCTGCACGTCCACTCTCTGCACACCCACGAAACCCCACGACACAAGTTGACAAGAGATGATGCTCACCGCTGGAGGACAGCTGCGTGTCGCTACGTCTCAAGACAATGGGACACACAAAAAAGCACAGTGAGTGCGCAGGATGCTTGTGTTGTGTTTATCCTGATTGTTAAGGAGCCTGACTGGCGGACATTGGCTGCAGCCGAGCGGCGGTAGTGTCTAATTGGGCAAGCACACACTTCCACTGATGGGACGGTTGGTTGTCTGCGGCGGGACAGCATGGCGCTAAACTTGAATGGCAAACAGCAGCCGGACTTTGCGGGGCTGGAAAAGCTTTTAAAGCGAAAGGAATAATTGAATTATTAAACTCGCAGATCATGTGGTCGCCGCGGGAATTACACTAGTTAATTCAACATGAATTTTCTGGCAAAAGAAGGCAAGGCAAGGCAACTTTATTTGTATAGTACTTTTCATACACAAGGCAGACTCAAAGTGCTTCACAGACAACAAAGTGAAATGAAAGAAAATAAAAGCAAAACTAAAATGCAGACAATAAAAATAAAAACAGTGCGATGTTAAAAGTTAAAAGATTTAGCTGAAAGCTAAGGTGAACATAAAAGTTTTCAGTCTAGTTTTAAAAGTAGTCAGAGTTGGGGAAAGTCTGACATCTTCAGGACGTTTATTCCAGCTATTTGTTGCATAGTGGCTGAATGATGCTCTCCCTTGATTTGAGTTTACTCTGGGAACCGCTAACAGATTGGTCTCAGAAGATCTTAGTGATCTAGAGGGCTTATATAGTGGGAGCATATCAGTGATATATACTTAGGCCCTAGACCATGTAGTGATTTATATGTGAGCAGGAGGATTTTGAAATCAATTCTCTGATGTACAGGGAGCCAATGTAAGGATTTAAGAATTGGTGTAATGTCCTCACATTTTTTGGTCTTTTGTTAGAACTCTAGCAGCAGCGTTCTGAACAAGCTGTAGCTGCCTGACAGTTTTTTTGGGAAGACCTGCAAGGAGACCATTACAATAGTCTAGCCTACTGGTAATAAAGGCATGTACAAGTTTTTCAAAGTCTTGAGCTGACATGAGCCCTCTAAGTCTTGTTACATTTTTGAGGTGATAGTAGGCCGATTTTGTTACTGATTTGATGTGACTGTCGAAATGTAAATCAGAATCTAAAATAACCCCAAGATTTCTGGCTTTATTTGAGGTTTTCAGGGACAGTGATTGAAGGTGTTGGATGACTTTAAACATTTCTTTTTTAGCACCAAAAACAATTATCTCCGTTTTATCTTCATTTAGTTGTAGGAAATTTTGGCACATCCAGTGTTTGACTTGCTCAATGCACTGGCACAGAAGATCTATGGGGCAATAGTCATTTGGTGATAGCGCTACATTGATTTGGGTGTCATCGGCATAGCAATGATGGTCAATGTTATTATTTTGCATGATTTGTCCTAGTGGGAGCATATAGATGTTAAATAAAGTCGGCCCCAAGATTGTACCTTGGGGGACTCCACACGTTACGTTGGTTGGTTTTGATACAAACTCACCAATGGAAACAAAATAGTTCCTATCTTGTAGATATGACTTGAACCAGCTTAGAACGGTGCCTGAGAGATGCATGAAAAGTAATGGAAAATGGAGGAAATCAATTGAAAGTGTGGCTATTAGTGCATCACAGCACATTATAGCAAACGGCATGCAAATATCCACCCTAGTGGCTAGAAATGATGTTTTGTATTAGTAGATTGCACAGTACAGTACATATTCCGTACAATTGACCACTAAATGGTAACACCCACATAAGTTTTTCAACTTGTTTAAGTTGGGGTCCACGTTAATCAATTCATGGTACAGATATATATTATCAGCATAATACAGTCATCACACAAGTTAATCATCAGAGTATATACATAGATAGATAGATAGTACTTTATTGATTCCTTCAGGAGAGTTCCCTCAGTAAAATTAAAATTCCAGCAGCAGTGTACAGAGTTGAGATCAAATTTAAAAAGTAAAAAGTAACTAATGGGGGTATGAATAGAAACAAAATAGAAAAATATTACAACAAGAATAAAAATAAAAAGCAACAATGAGAATAAAAATATAACGGTAAAATGAGAATATAACAAGAAACTAGACAGTAGTGACCATGTTATGAAAAAGTATTGCACTGTTATTGTTTTGCATCCCTTGTCATCCGAGTACCCTCCCTCCCCCCAGAGAGGAGTTGTACAGTCTAATGGCGTGTGGGACAAAGGAGTTTTTGAGTCTATTAGTCCTGCACTTGGGATGAAGCAGTCTAGCACTGAACAGGCTCCTCTGGCTACTGACAATGGTATGCAGAGGGTGACTGGCATCTTCCATGATGCTCACTAGTTTTTCCACAGTCCTCTTCTCTGCCACCGTCACCAGTGAGTCCAGTTTTATTCCGATCGTAGAACCAGCCCGCCTGATCACTTTCTCTAGTCTGGAGCTGTCCTTCTTAGATGTACTGCCCCCCCCCCCCCCCCCCCCACTTTCTTTTACACCTGTTGCTGTGCATGTCACAGCAATCTAACAAGATGGGCAGTCTTCAAACAAAAGTTCAATATTTTGGTTTGTACCAAGTAAAATACTAGCTTTTAAAGTATAACCAGCCATGCATTTTCTACCACTTGTCCCATTTGGGGTCATATTTACATTTTGATGTAGTTTTTGTGAACAAAATGAAAATAATTAGAGTTGTCAAAATTGACAAGTTCACTCATGTGATTAATCACAAAGAAATATTGCATTAATCATGTCCACACTTAGATTAATCATGCAATGTATTTTGTAAGGGGCAGCACGGTGGAACAGGGGTTAGTGCATGTGCCTCACAATACGAAGGTCCTGAGTAGTCCTGAGTTAAATCCCGGGATCGGGATCTTTCTGTGTGGATTTTGCATGTTCTCCCCGTGACTGCGTGGGTTCCCTCCGGGTACTCCGGCTTCCTCCCACCTCCAAAGACATGCACCTGAGGTAGGTTGATTGGCAACACTAAATTGGCCCTAGTGTGTGAATGTGAGTGTGAATGTTGTCTGTCTATCTGTGTTGGCCCTGCGATTAACTCACTATGTTCACTGCTCGCTGTACATATCCTACCAAGTCAGACCTACACTGTTTCAATGTCCATTTCTCTGATAATGCAATTGTTGATGACTGAAGTGCTGATATCAACCAAACCTGACCCCCCCCCCCCCATCCGAACCCCCACCCCTCCACATCCCACCCCCCGGATTGTAAATAATGTAAATAATTCAATTTGTATAGTCTGATGATTAACTTGTGTGATGACTGTATTATGCTGATAGTATATATTTGTACCATGAATTGTTTTACGTGGACCCCGACTTAAACAAGTTGAAAAACTTATTCGGGTGATACCATTTAGTGGTCAATTGTACGGAATATGTACTGTACTGTGCAATCTACTAATACAAGTTTTAATCAATCAATCAATTAATCAAATGAAGTGGTGACTTGTCCAGGGTGTACCCCGCCTTCCGCCCGAATCCAGCTGAGATAGGCTCCAGCACCCTCCGCGACCCCGAAAGGGACAAGCGGTAGAAAATGGATGGATGAATGTATTTTGTAAGCTCTTTTACCTTAACCACTATATGTTTAGTGATTAGATCAATGTATACAGCAGTACAAAAATGAGTGAGGAGACGCCGACTGGCAAATTTGGCAATAAGTTTTGTGAAAATATATGACATGCATTCAAGTAAAACGTTTTAAAATGTTCCTGGATGACATTCTGAGAATAAAATTGCATTTGTGTACAAATATATGGGTCTTTTCTTAAGCTAAATTCAATTATGCAAGCGAGCAATCACCTGTGATTAATCATGATTAATCCAAAATCCAAAATGTGATTAAAGTCCAAAATGTGATTAATCTGATTTTTAGAAATATATCAATAAAGTAGTGTAAAATATAAACTCTTGAGTTTTTTTATATTTCAAAATGTATATATTTAAAAAAAAAAAAAATCCCTGTTTCGCTTCTTTTTTTTGCGGTTTCGGGTTGATGACGGGGGTTTAATATGGGGGGCGGTGCTTGCTGTTTGGTTTTACTGGACTTGGACGTGCAGGTGGGGAACAGGTGGGGAACAGGTGGGGAACTGTGGACAAGGACGGTAAAACCGTGCGAGTCTAAATCAAGTTTAAAAAAGCTTAAAAATATGACATTGTGTATTATTATTTAGTTTATATAGTTTAATCTTTTCAGTATCAAATTGTTAAAGTTTGTCAAAAAATGTTTAGAGTAAGGATACATTTTTGGGGAATTTATTTTCTCTTATAGACTAAAAAACAATGTTGATAAAGTTATTCTTTAGCATGAGTTGATCTATATTTATTTGTTGTTTCCTTTAATGTAAGTAAGGGTACAATGTTATGCTGAGGTGTAATTTTGTAACCAAATTATATATCAATCAATCAATGAATCAATGTTTACTTATATAGCCCTAAATCACAAGTGTCTCAAAGGGCTGCACAAGCCACAACGACATCCTCGGCTCAGATCCCACATCAGGGCAAGGAAAAACTCAACCCAATGGGACAATGAGAAAACTTGGAGGGGACCGCAGATGTGGGGACCCCCCCCCCCCTGGGCGACCGGTGCAATGGACGTCGAGTGGATCTAGCATAATATTGTGAAAGTTTCTGTCCATAGTGGATCTAACATAATAGTGAGAGTCCAGTCCATAGTGGGGCCAGCAGGAGACCATCCCGAGCGGAGACAGGTCAGCAGTGCATAGACGTCCCCAACCGATGCACAGACGAGCGGTCCACCCCGGGCCCCGACTTTGGACAGCCAGCGCTTCATCCGTGGTCTTTGAACCTGTGCCCCCCCACCCCCCAAAGGAGAGGGGGGTAGAGCAGAAAAGAGACGGCAGATCAACTGGTCTAAAAGGGGGGTCTATTTAAAGGCTAGAGTATACAAATGAGTTTTAAGATGGGACTTAAATACTTCTACAGTGGTAGCATCTCTAACTGTTACCGGGAGGGCATTTCAGAGTACTGAAGCCCGAATAGAAAACGCTCTATAGCCCGCAGACTTTTTTTGGGCTCTGGGAATCACTAATAAGCCGGAGTTCTTTGAACGCAGATTTCTTGCCGGGACATATGGTACAATACTATCAGCAAGATAGGATGGAGCTAGACCGTGTAGTATTTTATACGTAAGTAGCAAAACCTTAAAGTCACATCTTAAGTGCACAGAAAGCTAGTGCAGGTGAGCCAGTATAGGCGTAATATATTTATAGTCGCGGCGAAGCGTTGGGGGGAGTAACAGAAAATAATTGAGAGGCAATGCTGTAAACTAACATTCAGTGCAAAAGTATTTTTTATTGAGTAATGGTTATTTAGCTGCATTTTTTTTTACTAAAAAGAAGGAAAGTATAAACATGTACATACAAGTATCACAGTGTTTCCCACACATTCATTTATTTGTGGCGGCCCGCCACGAAAGACTTACGTCCGCCACAAATAAAAAATAAATAAATAAAAAACATTTTATTTTTTTATTTTTTATTTTTTTGTCCTGTCCAGCTTCTCAGGCAAATCATATAGTTGATGTAGATGCCCATATAGGCTGTTCAGATTTACTTTACAAAAGAGAAGTGTAGGATGCTTCTCTTGTTGCCTTATTTGTATTTGACCACTACTGTTTTCTGTTTATTTGTTACTGACTGAGGCAGGACACCTCTGCCTCTGTTTCACTTTATGTTGCTGGTAAATAATATGGTTGTAGTAGTAGGCTAAAGTTAAATTATTTAGTATGTACTAATTAAAGGGGCAGAGCTTTAAGAGACATTTTAGCTTTTATATTTTATAAGATATATTTTTTGTAAGAACCACAATTAATAAATATATTTCAGTGAATAACTTATTGTTCAAATCTGTATATAAATATGTACATAAAGTGTTGTAATTATATTGTAAAATGGATGGATGGATGGATGGATGGACGTTTAAAACAAAACTGTTATTATTAATTAGTAAGTATACATTTTTTGAGCCTTTTTAGAGAACATCATATCGTTGTAGTAAATTATGCAAATTACTCGATGATGTCATGGTGACCACGCCCCCACCGCCACAGGTATCTTGGCAGTTTATGGGAAACACTGTATCATCTATACAGTATACACCCTGGTCACAAACTGTTCAAACTCCTCCCCACCGGGAGGCGTTACAAGTCACAGTTTGCCAAAACAAGCCATCATAAGAACAGTTTCTTCCCTCAGGCTATCAATCTGATGAACTCTGAGAAATAACTCTAGACCTAGTCTGTCACTGTGAATGGACACATCATCATCTTTTTGCTTTGCTATATTCACAACTGCACTGTTATTTATTAGCCTTGCACATATTAGTTATTTAAGTACTTGTTTATATTTTTAGGTAATCGTTAATATTTATTTGTTACATTGAACAAGAGAGTGCAGTCTATCAAGTCAAATTCCTGTGTTTAACATTCTTGGCCAATCAAGCTGATTCTGATTCTGACTCCTGTCGGTCAATCAGTTGAAATTTTATGAAGCGACTCGTCATTTCAAAACGTTATGACAGACCGCCTTAAAAACGGAAAGGAATTTTAATTTTTTTTACTGAATGAGACACCCAGAATGTACATGAAAATAAAGAATGTGGGATTTACTATAATAACTATTAACGATAAAACACAATATTGACAACATATGAACGTCACACCCCCTCTCAATCGACATATTTTGCAATCAAGCGAAACACAAAAAAAATGTGACAAAAAAAATGTGACAAACACAGGGTAATATGAACGCGATGGGTAAAAAATAAAAACACCCAAAATCTGATGTATCCAGTCCGTAAAGCTGTTCAAGTTTGCGGATGACACTACCCTCATCGGGCTCATCTCCGATGGCGACGAGTCCGCCTACAGGAGAGAGGTGGACCAGCTGGCATCCTGGTGCAGCCTCAACAACCTGGAGCTGAACGCCCAGAAAACAGTGGAGATGATCATGGACTTCAGGAAAGTCACAGCCCCACCGTCCCCCCTCACCCTGATTGACTCTCCCACCCCCGTCTCCATTGTGGACTCCTTCCGTTTCTTGGGCACCACCATCACCCAGGACCTCAAGTGGGAGCCGACCATCAGCTCCCTCATCAAGAAGGCCCAGCAGAGGATGTACTTCCTGCGGCAGCTGAGGAAACTTAAGGTGTAGACCAGGGGTCACCAACCTTTTTGAACCCAAGGGCTACTTCTTGGGTACTGGTTAATGCGAAGGGCTACCAGTTTGATACGCACTTAAATAAATTGCCAGAAATAGCCAATTTGCTCAATTTACCTTTAACTCTATGTTATTATTAATAATTAATGATATTTATCTTTGTGGAAACACTGATCATCTTAATGATTTCTCACAATAAATATATATAGAAACAGATAAATATCAATATGCAACACTTTATTTTTATATTTTCTCTAAGTGCACATTTTTCAAATTGAACATTTTCAAATGATCACTTCTTAAACAGTCTTGTGAAATCACAATATCCCATTTTAACTAGCTAGCCACTGAAATTTTTTAACAAATCATGAATTACTTTGCACCATGTTTGTACAAATAATAACTCATGTAAAATACAAAGGTCAACTCTCCAATTTTTAAATAAATCATGTCACACTTTGAACTGATACCAAATCTGTTATCTGTTTCTTTGTCAGTTAGTGGGAAGCCTGGCATTGCATGCTGTTAACTAGTGTGTTGTACTCTGGTGTGTAACTTGACACTGCAACTCTGAGTGAGTCTTGCAGATGTGCATCAGTGAGGCATGTTCTGTGTTTGTTCTTGATAAAGTTCATGTCAGAAAAGGCTGACTCACAAAGATAAGTTGAACCAAACAGGCTTGCAACCTTCATAGCTGCTGCGCATACACCACTGTACTTTTCTGTGTCAACAAGGCACCAAAAGTTTGGTGCAGCCTGGTGGGCTTTGAGGTGGAGGTCATTTTGCAGTGTTACAATTTCCATCTCCACCTGTTCAGCATCCATGCTGAATGTTGCACTTGACTGCTCAGCAATGCATGATATGTCCACGTTCATGAAAGGATTACAAATGAACGACACACATGGCTCAAGCTGATCCAGGTCACAAAACCTGTTCTCAAACTCTTGCCCAACTCTGTTTATGACCTGAGAGTACTTTTCTGCAACTTTGTCAAAAGACTCAGATGCAGAAGCATTGTCTTTCAGCACCATCTGCACAGAGGGAAAGTGCAGCACTTTTTTTCTCTGTAAATGTACAGAGAACAGGTTCATCTTAGCTTTAAATGCATTTAAAGCACTTATCATATCGGCGACAGTTTTACCTTTGCCTTGCAGCTCACAGTTCAAACTGTTCAGTTTTCCAGTAATGTCCGTTAAAAATGCAAGGTCAAGTATCCACTCAGTGTCCTCCAGCAGCACAGTGTCCTCACCTCTGGACTGCATGAACTCTTTGATTTCACCCAAAAGTGACAAAAAACGTTGCAAAATTCGTCCCCTGCTGAGCCATCGGATTTCTGTGTGTAGTAGCAGGTCACCATATTCAGCTGACAGCTCCTCCAAAAGTACCTTGAATGTTCTGTGCTGTTTAGCTCTGGAGCGGATGCTGTTTATGATCTTTACGACGGGAGTCATTACGTGCTCAAAGCAGATCACTTTTGCACATAAGGCCTGCTGGTGTATGATGCAGTGGTACTGCAGAAAGTTTGGGAACTCTGGGTCAGCTTTACAGTGAGCAACGAATCCTGTGTGTCGGCCGATCATAGCAGGAGCCCCATCCGTAGTCACTGATACCAGCTTTTCTAGCGGCACCTTTTTTTTCACCAAAAACTCCTTCACTGCGTTATAAATGTCAACTCCCCTCGTAGTTGTCTTCAGTGGCAGTAGTGTCAGAAGTTCTTCTTTTGTGGAGAAATCATCAAACACCATCCGGATAAAGACCATCAGCTGCGCCGTACTGCTGCGGTCCACCGACTCGTCACACTGGATGCTGAACCACCGGCACCTCGTCAGATCACGGTCCAGCTGATCGGTCAAGTTCCCAGACATCGCCGACACTCTTCTTACCATTGTAGTTGCCCCGAGTTGAACATCGGAGAGACTGGAGAGTACATCGGTTCCATATTTCTCGTCTTCAAGCACAGTTTTAGCAATTATCATCATTGCTTCTTTGACAACCTCCCCGTCTGTGAATGCCTTCTTTTTCTTCATCAAGAATTGCGCAGCTCTAAACGAGGCTTCGGTTGCTTTGTGGGAGTTTTTAACCGGTCTAGTGAAGAAAGACTGCTGTTTGCACAAAGCTGCCTTTAACTCGCGGGCTTTTTCTGCGCGCAGTGCACTGCCTGGTGGGTAGTTAGCATAGCTTGTGTGACACATAGTGAAATGTCTCTCCACATTGTGCCGCTTTGCTATTGCCACAGTTGCCCCGCAAATTAAACACACGCAGGATCCTTTCACAGTGGTAAAAAAAAACTCTACCTCCCATTCGTCGTGAAAAATATATGTTTTCTTTCTTTTTTCTGACATTTTTTGGGGTAACTCTTCTCATATTCGCTGCGTTAGCTTGTTTGTAAGAGCGCAACAAACGCTACGTTTTGGTCATGCGCACAATACTGACCTTTGAACTATACTAGGTCAGAGTTCATTTATATTAAACACAAAACACTTTACATTTTAAGTGTTTGTTTGTTTATATATATATATATATATATATATATATATATATATATATATATATATATATATATATATATATATATATATATATATATATATATATATATATAAGTGTTTGTTTGTTTATATATATATATATATATATATATATATATATATATATATATATATATATATATATATATATATATATATATATATATATATATATATATATATATATATATATATATATATATAAATATTGTCATTTGTAAGTTACATGTAAGTGTGATTTAAACAATAATAGCTAAATAAATAAATCTATATACGTATATATATAAAAAATGGGTATTTCTGTCTGTCATTCCGTCGTACATTTTTTTTCCTTTTACGGAAGGTTTTTTGTAGAGAATAAATGATGAAAAAACACTTAATTGAACGGTTTAAAAGAGGAGAAAACACGAAAAAAATGAAAATTTAATTTTGAAACATAGTTTATCTTCAATTTCGACTCTTTAAAATTCAAAATTCAACCTAAAAAAAGAAGAGAAAAACTAGCTAATTCGAATCTTTTTGAAAAAATTCAAAAAAGAATTTATGGAACATCATTAGTAATTTTTCCTGATTAAGATTAATTTTAGAATTTTGATGACATGTTTTAAATAGGTTAAAATCCAATCTGCACTTTGTTAGAATAATAAGAATTAAAGTAAGAATTACAATTTATTAATTATTCTTTACAATAAAATTTTTTTTTACTTGAACATTGATTTAAATTGTCAGGAAAGAAGAGGAAGGAATTTAAAAGGTAAATGTATATGAGTTTAAAAATCCTAAAATCATTTTTAAGGTTGTATTTTTTTTTCTAAAATTGTCTTTCTGACAGTTATAAGAAGCAAAGTAAAAAAAAAAAATGGGAACGACGCCGCAATCAGCATAAGGTGCGTGGAGCGCGCAGCTGTGGACAGTGCAATCGCCCTCTCGGACCGTATAAAAGGGCGAGAGACGTGAACATCAAGGGAGGAGACGGAGAAAGACGGCGGACGGGAGGAAACCATCCTCTGCTGCCACGCAAACGACGGCGACGTGCTGCTGAAAAGCAGACGGCGGACGGGAGGAAACCATTCAAGTGCTCACGTGAGAAAAAAGGCAGCTGCTGTAAAGCAGCAAAAGCCTCTGTGATTGAAATAATAAAGAAGTCTAAACCATCTGACAATGTCTTCCCTGGATCGTCCTGAGAACCCGCGCGACAGTTAGGACTGTCACACTAGTAAATAAATAAAATTTAAAAAATAGAGGCAGGTCACTGGTAAGTGCTGCTATTTGAGCTATTTTTAGAACAGGCCGGCGGGCGACTCATCTGGTCCTCGCGGGCGACCTGTCGCCCGCGGGCGCCGCGTTGGTGACTCCTGGTGTAGACTAAGGCTGAAACGACGCGTCGACGTAGTCGACGTCATCGGTTACGTAAATACGTCGACGCCGTTTTTGTGCGTCGACGCGTCGCATAATGACGTCACACTACCGTCATGGCGAAGCGCAAAGCAGACGATCAAAGAAGACGATGCGAGCGGTGCGAGCGAGGGGGGAAAAGCATGCCAAAAGTGTGGGAGTATTTCAATAAACGGCCTAATAATGTTGTTGTATGCACACTGTGTCGAGCGGAAATGGCCTATCATAGCAGCACAACGGCTATGAACGAACATTTGAAAAGAAAACCATCAACTAGTCAATCGTCCGCGCGAGCATACGTTGTCATCATTACACAAAAACATGAATGTGCCATTTGTATCTGCTAGGGGTGTAACGGTACGTGTTTTGTATTGAACCGTTTCGGTACGGGGCTTTCGGTTCGGTACGGGGGTGTACCGAACGAGTTTCTAAGCTAAAGTCTTAACAAGCTGCTTTGCTCCGTCTGCCTCTGTCTCAGCACGCAGCATTGTCCCCCCCACACAACCATCTGATTGGTACACACGCAGCATTGTCCCACCCACACAACCATCTGATTGGTACACACGCAGCATTGTCCCACCCACACAACCATCTGATTGGTACACACGCAGCATTGTCCCACCCACACAACCATCTGATTGGTACACACGAAGCATTATCAGCCAATCAGCAGTGCGTATTCAGAGCGCATGTAGTCAGCGCTTCAGGGTGGAGCAGATAGGTGTTTAGCAGGTGAGCATCAGGCAGCGGACTCTCCCCAAATGATAATAAACACCTCCCAGTCAACTACTAGTAACATCACTATGAGCCCGTTGACCTTCTAGAAACTTAAACTGCAGCTCAGCTCACTCGCAGTCCTGGTTTGAGGTGAAGGCTAATTAGCTCTCAGTTCCAGCCACATCGACCCCTTCTGAGCGCCTATTTTCAGCTGCTGGGAATATTATAAACAAGAAAAGAACCAAACATGTACACATGCTAACCTTTCTTCATTACAACTGTTAGTCACTCACTGGAATGAGTAGAATTGGTTATTGTGTACTGTGTTGGACTGGATGTTTATTTTGCACATTTTAAAAGCAATATTTAATGTTTACAGTACTCCAGAATATTTAGATTGGCACTTTTTTGTATTGGATGTTTATCTTTATTTTTGCACATTTTAGCAAATAAGCAATACTTTCACTTTTGTTGAAATGTTTACACTGTTGTTACAGAATATTTCGTTTTGCACTTTTTTGTATTGGATGTTTATCTTTATTTTTGCACATTTTAAAGCAAAATAAGCAATACTTTTACTTTTGAAATGCTTATACTATTGCAGAATATTAAGATTTGCACTGGATGTTGACTTTTATATTTGCACATTAAAAAGCAAATAAGCTACTTTTAATTTTGTTAAATGTTAAAAGTTTTAAATGTTTACATTGTTACAGAATATTTAGTCATGTTGTTGTCAATGTTGACTGAGTGGCCATACTTCTTTTTTTTTGTAAATAAAAGCCATGCCTTTTGAAAAAACGGGCCTACATTTATTTTTTCATCTTCATTTTGAATAAAAAAATAATCGGCAAAAGGAAAAAATAATCTATAGATTAATCGAAAAAATAATCTATAGATTAACCGATTAATCGAAAAAATAATCTATAGATTAATCGATAGAAAAATAATCGTTAGCTGCAGCCTTAGTGTAGACCGAGATGCTGGTGCAGTTTTACTCAGCCCTCATCGAGTCCATCCTCACCTCCTCCATCACCGTGTGGTTCCCCGGCGCCACAGTCCAGGATAAGCATCGACTGCAGCGCATCGTACGTGCTGCTGAGAAGGTGATTGGCTGCAAGCTCCCATCCCTCCAGGACCTGTTCTCCTCCAGGACCAGGAGGCGTGTGGGTAGGATCACAGCTGACTCTTCTCACCCTGGACACAAACTATTCTCCCCTCTCCCCTCAGACAGGAGACTACGGTCCATCCAGACCCACACCTCCTGCCACCTGAACAGTTTTTCCCCTCGGCCATCAGGCACATGAACAATAACAAGATCTGATAGCTCAGTTACAGCTCTTTTTATTACCTAATCTGTTTTATATGTGTTTTATTTTGCACGATTGCACCAAGAAAAATTCCTAGTTTGTGAACCCGTTCTCAAACAATGGCAATAAAAACTCTTCTGATTCTGATTCTTTAGAACTTCGTTGTAAAAATCTCCTTCCGCGTCTGTCCCTGACACCCGCATTTCAGGCTGGCCGCTCTGGAAACACTCTGTGGAAACGCTCCCCACCCACACTGCTTGGTGCCTCGTCTGATCTGCTGTGACTTAGAATACCACAGTAACTAGTATATCATGCAAAAGTGCAGATTCCAACCATTGAAATACTTTGTATAGTTCAAGACTTACGGTCATTTGAAAACATCACTGCACATCATAATGGCAGCTACAGTTTCCATCTTAAAGATCTAAAAAAATTATTTGGGAATGTTCGGCGCGCCAGATTGAAGAGTTTAACGGGCTGCATGTGGCCCCAGGGCCTTAATTTTCCCAGGTCTGTCCTACATCATAGCATATGACTCTAAATCCCAGCTACCATGCCGCTACGTAATTGTGCAGTACTATTGATATTTTCTTAGTTTTTCATTTCCATATTACAATTTAATATTTTAAGATTATGAATATAGTTTTTTAATCCCCACAATAAAAAATACATGCTAGTTTTACCGTTTTAACTATAAGTAAAAATAGGTAACTGGCCAAAAGAGGCTGCAAACAACACAAAATCATTCTTCTGAAAATATGATATAATATATATATCATTATACCAGGTGTATATATATTTAATTTGTAATTGTATTTTATTATTTTATATATCAGGGTGCGGCCTGCGAACAGGTTTTATCCGGCCCGCGGGATGAGTTTGCCAAGTATAAAAATAACCTGAAATTTTTGAATGAAAGAAACAGCTTATCTAAATGTGTCCACTGGATGTCGCAACAGCAATTCTTTGTATCTTTGTAGATGATGCTACATATGTACAAAATAAACCACATGATTTTATAGTACATCAGTCGATGAAAATGATCAAACTACATAAATAACATACTGTAATTTGGTTTTGATAGAATTTTTTTATCGAGATAGATTGAAAAATAACACCAATTAGTTGACTGATGAACATTATCATATAATTTATTCAGAAAATATAAATAACGACAAAATAAAGTATATATACTATTAACCGCAACAGGTAATTGTAAAAAAAACAATAACATTATGATTTGTAAAATTTCAGAATGTGCTTGTTCTATTTTTAAACTAAGAAAACAATCTGAAGTTGTCTTTATTTTTAAGTTATCGTGCCGTGATTTCACCAGTCCGGCCCACTTGGTAGTAGACTGTTCTCCACGTGGCCCCCCATCTAAAATGAGTTTGACACCCCTGATTTATATAGACATATTTTTTTTTAGATTGAAAAAAGAAATTGGGATGTCATTTTCATTGAAATAAATAATATGTTAAATGGTCACAACATACATACATGTACATGAAACTTTTCAATTGGAAAACATGACATATGTATCAGTATCTTATAAGGAGGCATGCTTTCTAACTTTATTCTCTTGCAAGTGACTGTTTGTATTTCACTCATGTTTCTTAGTGACCGTGCGCTCTACTCAGGTGTAACATGATGAGCGTCCCAATGTGATGCCCCATGTGGTTGGCAAGGCGACGGAAGACATTTGCGGCGCTCTGCAACTCAACTATTATTCTTCTTGCATTTTTTATTGTTTTTTTGTAACCAGTTCAAGTATGCCCTTGGGGGAAAAGACCCGCTCTTCATCTGCGTTGGGAAGATTGGAAACCCAAAATGTTCCCAGGTAATCTTCTTTTATATTGTTCTCAATTATTGTGTTAAATTACATATTGCACTGTGTTATTTCTAATCTCTCAGGACGTGAATTGTAGTCATATTTTTGTTCATTGGATGTTTACTGATGCTGACTATTTGAGGTAGCAGCTCATTTAGTTTTGTTGACTTATTTCGAACACACACTCAGAGGCTTTAATTTAATTTCATATAATTGAACAGCATGTTTATTTGCAGTGGTGTACAATTGCAACATGCATAGCATATCGATAAATAAAGTATTCCAAAGTTTCTGGATTAAAGGAAGTCCTCCAGGGACTCTGTGTGACCCTTTAAATTTAGGCCTTATCTGCGCTTTCTCCCCTCTACTTTCTCCGAGAGCTTCCAGAATAACCAGGTTTAAGTAATCGCAATGCTACACCATTACAATAATAATATTGTATTATAAAAAAAAAAAATTCTAACTTTAACACTGCAAAACTGCTGGATGCTGACCGCTCATCGTAATTTAAATGCAGCCACTGCCATCTTGTGTTGTTATTAATAACTACGTCTGGAAGTTGCCTACAGCCACAGCTGTCAATGATTTTTTTAATGAGACATTTATCTCATTACGCTTGGTTACGCTTTATATTTGTGAACAAAAATGTGTCTTTGTGTACTTTTTGCTGCCTAGATGAAGGCAACACTTGTCTAAACAATCTTTGAATAGAAAAGCTATGTTAGTGTGCAGGGGGGCATTCCAGGTAGGAGGTTGAACAAACCGGAAGTCTAAGTGGATTTACCTTAAGATGGGAAGTTCTTGAGTGTCAGGTTCCAGAACAGCTGATCTGAATTAGTTCAATCAATCTTTAGTACGTTGACTTCGAGTTAAGATCACGCAAAAAAAAGCTGTGATCAATGGAGCGCTGTGTAGTGGTAGGCTATGCCTACATATCCCAGGGTGCTTTGGGGCTGGGACTTACTTCCTGAATGACTAGTAAACATGACAGCAACGCTACCTCTCTGTGTCCCTGAGCCATTCTTTATACATGGTGTCAGAGAGTGAAAAAGAACTCAAAAGTTATAACTTTATACTCCTGTGAAGCGGTGGATGTTATCTCTTCATGAATATAGCCTGGAGGAAGCTCAGTGCTGACAATAAAAACGGAGATAAGTGAAGAAAAGTTGCTAAGCTAAAAAAAAAAAAAAAAAAAAAAAAAAAGCCTGCGACTTGGCTGAGCTACACAAACCTTTCCTGATCGACAACTAAGGGAATATACAATGGCATCTACACAAATATCACACCCAGAACCATTTGACTTCTCAAATCCGTCAGGATGGCCAAGATGGATCAGAAGGTTTGAGAGATTTCGTGTTGTATCTGGATTAACAGAGAAAGAAGAGGAGTATCAGGTGAATTCACTTCTCTATGCTATGGGAGATGCAGCAGATGATATTTTGGCAGTTTTACCGTTGACTGATGAAAACAAAAAGAAGTATGATACAGTTAAAGAAGCATTTGAGCAGCACTGTGTGGGAAAACACAATGTGATTTTTGAAAGGGCCCAGTTTAACATGAGGTTCCAACAAGATGGAGAGAGTGCAGAAGCATTCATCACCACTGTGCACAAGTTAGCAGAACATTGTAACTATAGAGATCTGAAGGAAGAGCTAATAAGAGACAGAATTGTGGTTGGAATAAATGACAGGAGGCTGTCAGAACAGCTACAGATGGACTCAGAATTGACCCTGGTGAAGACAATACAAAGAGTGAGACAAAGTGAAACTGTTAAGAAACAACAGACATTAATGTACAACACTGCTGGAGAAGGAGACTCCAAGATAAATTTAGATGCTGTTCAGACAAGGTTTCAGCGCCTGGGGAAAAAGCCTCAACACTCAAACAAAGGCCAAAGGTCAGACACTCAAGGAGAAAAAGAGTGTGGCCGATGTGGAAAAGGACGCAGACATGCATGGAAAGACTGCCCAGCTAAAGATGTAGAATGTCGCAAGTGTCGCAAAATTGGACATTATGCAGTGGCCTGTTTCAGAGGGAAAGCAGTAAACACAGTCACAGAGTGCCAGTCAGACGGTGACAATGATCAGGAGGACTATGCTTTTCTAGGTGAGGTGCAAACACAGACTACAAGGCCTTGGATGGAAAATATACTACTCAACGGGGAAGCCATTAATTTTAAAATCGACACAGGAGCTGACGTGACATCCATACCGGAAAGTGTCTTTAAACCAACACGAGATGGCAAGTTGGAGAAACCACTTAAGAAACTGTTTGGACCGGGACGCAACCCCCTGAATGTAAAGGGCTGTTTCCAGGGGAAAATGCTGGCAAAAGGCCTCTTTACAGACCAACATGTTTATGTTGTGGCAGGACTGACACAACCACTTCTGGGACTACCAGCCATAGAGGCCATGCAACTGGTTCACAGAGCAGAGGCTGTCACAGCGACACAGCCTGAAACAGATTTCAAAGCAGCGTATCCAGCGGTGTTCCATGGGCTTGGTGAGCTGAAGGAGCCGTACCGCATAGAGCTGAAAAAAGGAGCGACACCTTATGCTCTCTCAACACCCAGACGGGTCCCACTGCCACTGAGAGAGAAAGTGCGTGAAGAACTGGATAGAATGGAAACTATGGGAGTCATATCAAAAGTGACAGAACCAACGGCTTGGTGCTCTGGAATGGTTGTGGTTCCAAAACCAAAGCAGGACAAACTCAGGATCTGTGTAGATCTCACAAAGCTAAACAAAGCAGTGAAAAGAGAACGCCATATTCTTCCTTCCGTCGACCAAACACTTGCGATGATGTCAGAGGCAAAGGTTTTCACAAAACTAGATGCTCGATCTGGATTTTGGCAAATCCCATTAACCCCAAAATCACGACCATTAACCACATTCATCACTCCTTTTGGGAGATATCTGTTCAACCGCCTGCCCTTTGGGATCAAATCCGCTCCAGAACATTTTCAAAGAAGGATGTCACAAATGTTGGAGGATTTTGAGGGCGTGCTGTGTCATGCAGATGATGTTCTTGTGTATGGCCGTGACAGACAGGAACATGACCAAAGACTGCACAGTGTGCTCCAGAAAATGCAGGAGGAAGGCCTCACTTTGAACGAGAAGTGTGAGTTTGCTAAGGAGCACATGATCTTTGTTGGTCACAAGGTTTCGGCAAAAGGCATCGAGCCCGACCCAAACAAAACAAAAGCGATTCTTCAGATGCCAGAGCCTGAATGCGCGGAGGATGTGCGCCGCCTAATAGGCATGGCAAATTACCTGTCCAAATTCTTGCCACAACTGGCTACTGTCACCGTGCCCCTGAAAGACCTACTGAGGGAGAAAAAATGAGTGGGTCTGGGGGGAACCTCAACAGACTGCTTTTCAAAAGCTGAAAGAAGGACTGAGCTCACCGACAGCACTTGCTAAATATTCAAATGCAGCAGAGACTCAAGTAGCAGCAGATGCATCAGCATACGGAATAGGTGCTGTTCTCACGCAGAAACAGGCTGATGGCTCATGGCAACCAGTGACGTTTATTTCAAGAGGACTGACAGATACAGAGAAGCGCTATGCGCAGATTGAAAAGGAGGCGCTGGCAGCAACATGGGCGTGCGAAAGACTGACCTCCTACGTGCAGGGTCTACACTTCACACTCCTGACAGACCATAAGCCCCTGGTCCCACTGTTGAGCACCAGAGGTTTGGATGATCTGCCACCAAGGGTTCTGAGATTTCGTCTGCGACTCCTGAGGTATGATTATGACATTGTTCATGTCCCAGGGAAAAACCTCATCACTGCAGACACGCTGTCTAGAGCGCCGCTTCAGGACAAGATGTCACCTGGTGACTTGGAACTTGAAAGAGAGGTCCAGGTGTTTGTGAATGCTGTTGTGTCCTCACTCCCCGCTACAGACACACGATTGGAAGAAATTAAACGGGCACAACAAGCAGATGAAACATGCAAAACAGTGTCACACTACTGTCTGACAGAATGGCCGGAAAAACACACGCTGAGGCCAGACGTTGCCCCCTACTGGAAGGTCAGAGCAGACCTGTATCTTGCAGATGACCTTCTCATGAAAGGCGAGAGACTGGTGATACCACAAGCACTCAGAAGGGAGATCATGACTAAACTTCACGAAGGTCATCAAGGAATCTCCAAATGTCGCTCTAGAGCCAAGGAATCGGTATGGTGGCCTGGAATCACTGCCCACATCAGAGAGGCAGTGGACCAGTGTGAAACGTGCCAAAAATATAGAATCCAGTACAGAGAGCCGCTGATGGAGACCACAGTACCAGATCGCCCATGGCAAAAGGTGGGGATGGACCTGTTTGAATGGAGCAAAAAGACTTACCTGCTTATTGTTGATTATTTTTCTAGGTACATCGAGGTGGCAGAGCTCAGAGTTACGACATCTGAGGCCACCATTGGAGCTGTGAAAGATGCTTTTAGTCATCATGGTTACGCACAGACCGTGGTTTCTGACAATGGGCCCCAGTTTTCGTCGGAGGCATTCAGAGCATTTGCAAAAGAGTGCAGCTTCACACATGTCACGAGCAGTCCTCGCTACCCACAAGCGAATGGTGAAGCGGAGCGTGCTGTTCAAACTGTCAAGAAGCTGTGGGAAAAAGACACTGACCAAGTCAGGGCACTACTGGCATACAGAGCCACACCGCTAGAGCACGGATTCTCACCAGCGCAGTTGCTGATGGGGAGGAACCTGCGCACATCGCTGCCGCAGCCTTCAAGCAAGCTGGACCCTAAATGGCCCGAGCTGCAGGAGTTTCGCCAGAAGGATGAGGCAGGGCGACGCAAGCAAGCTGCAAACTACAACCACCACCACCGTTCCCGTGCGCTCCCAGAGCTCCCGTCTGGACAGAAAGTGTGGGTCACCACGGAAGCGACCCCTGGGACTGTATTGGGAAATGCCCACACACCAAGGTCATACTTGGTAGAGACTGACAGGGGCGTTCTGAGGAGAAACAGAATCCACCTCAGAGCCACAGGTACTCCTCCTGGACAACCACAAGTCACCAGGTCAGGCAGAGTGACAAAGGCTCCTGAGAGACTTGATTTGTAGAACTCTAAAGTATTTCAAGTTCTTGTTTGTGAAAAAAAAAAAAAAAAGAAAAAAAAAAAAGAAATGTAAGCGTTTTGTAGAACTCTAAAGTATTTCAAGTTCTTGTTTGTGGAAAAAAAAAAAAAAAAAGAAGTGTAAGCGAAAGATGATTGTAATACTATGTCAGAGTTATTCATTTACAGTGGTCTAAGTTCATCTAAAATGTTTGAATAAGTTTGCTTATTAGTTTGTGTTTGAATATGTTGTTGCTGAACTAAGAAGGGGAGGTGTAGTGGTAGGCTATGCCTACATATCCCAGGGTGCTTTGGGGCTGGGACTTACTTCCTGAATGACTAGTAAACATGACAGCAACGCTACCTCTCTGTGTCCCTGAGCCATTCTTTATACACGCTGATTCTACGATTGTACATAGCAACTGGGGACAGAAACGGCCGCCTGTCTTTACCCAGCTGGAACTGAAAGTGTTAATGTGTGTTCATGGTGAGTATCAACACTTTTTTTAGAGACAAATAATATTGGACTGAAGTGGCAGACAATTTCTTCCGGAATCAATGTTTGAATGCAGTAGTTTATTGATTTATTGTTTAATTACATTGTCTTATTATTCCACAGGTAAAACTAAAAAATTGAGAAATTATATGGAATAAAATCAAATTTTAATTTAGGTGCAATCCCACTGGTAAAAAAAAAACACAAATGGAGCCAACTGAAAAATACAACGTCAACGCGAATGCAAAATTAATATCATTTAGTGGTAATATATACAGTACAGGCCAAAAGTTTGGACACACCTTCTCATTCAATTCGTTTTCTTTATTTTCATGACTATTTACATTGCAGATTGTCACTGAAGGCATCAACACTATGAATGAACACATGTGGAGTTATGTACTTAACAAAAAAAGGTGAAATAACTGAAAACATGTTTTATATTCTTCAAAATAGCCACCCTTTGCTCTGATTACTGCTTTGCACACTCTTGGCATTCTCTCGATAAGCTTTAAGAGGTAGTGACCTGAAATGGTTTTCACTTCACAGGTGTCATAGTTTTGATGGCTTCAGTGACAATCTACAATGTAAATAGTCATGAAAATAAAGAAAACGCATTGAAATGAGAAGGTGTGTCTAAACTTTTGGCCTGTACTGTATATCTTTTTTTCAGATATCATTATCTTTTTTGTGGATCAATTTGCTTATGATAAATATTGTGCTTGAACTAGACCGCTTGAAATAAATATAATAAAAAATGTCACCTTTTTGCAGATTATTTTGCTTATTTTAATTATTATACTTTACATATTAGTTACATTTACAATGATAGCATACTAAAACAATCTACTTTTTAATTAGAAAAAATGAATATAATTATGACCAAGACAGATTAAATATCTGAAATCAAGGTAAAGAAAATATATTTCTTATTTTTTGCTAACAGAATAGCTAACAGGCTATATACAATAGCACAGATTTAAGGATTTTTGAGTATTTTCACAGCCTTGAATTGCTACAATAATGAAAAACTAAATGTGTGTTTCTCCTTGTTAAATGTTTTTTTAATCCAAAAACAAAATCAAATTAATAATAAATATCTAAAATCAAAGACTTTTATAATTGCTGAACAAAATATATATAATTTTTTACCATGGCCTCAAAATCCTATACCGACATACACTACCGTTCAAAAGTTTGGGGTCACATTGAAATGTCCTTATTTTTGAAGGAAAAGCACTGTACTTTTCAATTAAGATAACTTTAAACTAGTCTTAACTTTAAAGAAATACACTCTATACATTGCTAATGTGGTAAATGACTATTCTAGCTGCAAATGTCTGGTTTTTGGTGCAATATCTACATAGGTGTATAGAGGCCCATTTCCAGCAACTATCACTCCAGTGTTCTAATGGTACAATGTGTTTGCTCATTGGCTCAGAAGGCTAATTGATGATTAGAAAACCCTTGTGCAATCATGTTCACACATCTGAAAACAGTTTAGCTCGTTACAGAAGCTACAAAACTGACCTTCCTTTGAGCAGATTGAGTTTCTGGAGCATCACATTTGTGGGGTCAATTAAACGCTCAAAATGGCCAGAAAAAGAGAACTTTCATCTGAAACTCGACAGTCTATTCTTGTTCTTAGAAATGAAGGCTATTCCACAAAATTGTTTGGTTGACCCCAAACTTTTGAACGGTAGTGTAAATCTTCAGGAAATTATTTAGTAATTAATAACTTTTGTTACTGGTGACAAAGTAACAGACACATCATGTCTGACATCTTGCTTCACTTTTATCCGGATACAGGAGACAAGAAAACCTGCCATCCAGCGGGTTAGGTTTACAGAGTCAGTTACCATGGTAACTAACTCTGAGTTTGATTTACCTCTCGTTTTTGGAACAGAGAACCCTGAATTTGTGTTAAACATACTCAGCGTTTTCAACTAACTTGTTTTCTGGACTATCACTATTTGTTTTTTTAGTTGAACAGCTCTGCTATATATTGTGTTCATTTTGTCTGAGTCCTAGTAACACACACACATAACCCTGACATTCTCCCAGCATTCTCTCTGAATTAGGCCGCTCAGGCAACGAGGATGAGGAGGAGCAGCCTGGATGGCTCGTGCGAGAGCAGCTCAAGCAGAACGGGCGAAGACTCTCGCTCTCCAGTCCGTCACACAGCGCTATCGATCCCACTTTCAGCCTCAAGGTTCGGACTCAAGAGAAGTGATTGTGACCCTTTTTTAAATGTCAACCAAACTGACCTTTGCGTGAAGAAGGCCTCCATTGTGTAGGACTATTGATTTAAAATGCTTGTTTTAGCCTCAGGGTGTCACTAGCGTCACAGCCTCAGCACCTGACTTGCAGGAATGAGAAGCCCTGATCAAAGTGTTTTGATAAATCTGCCTAGTGATACATTTCACTTCACTATTTTTCCAAAAAATTCAGTTTGGTAATAATCCGATACCCAGTAAATACAGGGCCAGTATTGCCAATAATAATATGTTTACAGTGCTGGACATCATTACGGTGATTTATGCCTTCAATTTGTTGATCACGATTACAGTGTGATAGACTGGCCGAAACTAAGATAAGCACCAGCTGAGCTGTAAACCTATAATGAGGACAAGTGGTATAGAAAATTGATGGTTGGTCATAATCAGAATAAAACACAAGAAAAAAAAAAGGGTTTATCATTTTATATTGACATAACAATACGTGAACCGTTATAATAAGACAACGTAACAATATACAGGATACAGTAGTACCTCAACTTACAAGCTTAATTGGTTCTGTGACAGACCTCTTCACTCAAGACACTTGTATCTCAAATCAACATCTCCAATTGAATTAAAAACATTTTTAATTTAATTGGTACCCCTCAAAGAGCACAATTTTAATGTGTGCAATGCCTTTAAAAAAACACAACTTTTAGATAATTAATACTGTATAAAAACAATACAACATAATGTAATACAACTACATCAGTTTTATGAAGCAAACCCATATTAATGTACAGCTTCTTCCTCGGAGAGCGGACGTCTATGATATCTCCTTCAAGCCGCTTCTCCGTCAAACACACACACCATCAGCAGCCTCTCCATATTTTTATGGATAAATGTTCGCCGTTTAGATATTAGTTCAATATGCTTGGCTGGTGTTGGACTCATTCTGCTTCAGTATGGTGCAGACTAGCAGTGATAAGCTCGAAACGCAACGCCAAGTCCACTACATGCTCGGTCATGTTTTTGAAAATGAAGATCATCTGCTTCTTCTCAGCACTCACTTTATTCCGACCCATGCTTGGAAAACCAAAGTCATGTCGATCTCTAGGTATAAGCAAATGCTAGCGAGTACGACCCAATGTTTTGGTCGGATCTTACGGGCTTCACTGTGACATTTGATACACCAACTAATGCAGTTTAAAGCATAACGATTAGCCAAGAGACAGCACTTAACTTAAAACACTCTTAAGTTGAGGTACCACTACTAGTAACATTTATCCATCCATTTTCTACCGATTGTCCCTCTCGGGGTTGCAAGAGCCTATCCCAACTGCACTCACATTATTCCATTTCATCCCTTATATATCCAATTGTCAATAGTGCAAAATAAATAATAAAATACAATTAATACTTTTAGCTGTAGTTCAAATCCTTTGGTTTTCTGCCCCCTAAAACCTTCTGTGTTCAAGGATAAACAATATACAAATACAACAATATATACAACTCCCCAAAAAAATATTTTTTTGTAATGAAGAAAATAGGAAAACCCTGATTTTATCACACTAGTATCAAGCTGATATTGATACCATCCTTGGAATCGATATGTGGCCCGATCTGCCCACCCCTAAAACACTTGCAGTTTTTAGTGCAAAAGTCATAACTGTTAAGCCATCTTTAATATTTACCAGCTTCTCGTGCAGTGCCGTAAAAAAACAAAAAATAAGTACTTTTTATATTTAAGGTGACTTTATTTGTGTTTTCAAACATTCAGAAATGGCCAACTGCCTGGTGAGTGTGTCTGAGTGGAATGGAAAACTAATTTTCAAAATGTGTTTTTAGCTATTAGTTCTACTGTGCCGCTCAAGCACGTAACTAGGAACACTTCAACATGCATGATGGATAATGGCCAACATTATCTCCTAATGACTTCTTTTTTTCTTTCTTTTAAAAAAAAAAATCCCATTCCTACGGCAAGATCAACGAAAGCATATCGCTTGATTGCCTCCAGGAGATGAAACTGGCATTTGAGGTACATGCATCATTTAACGACGCTGACGTTATTAATTTCTTTCAAAGTAGATTTGATTTTGTTTTTTACTATCAAAAAGGATTTGGAAAAAGACGGCTTTGAGGCAATTGATGCAAAGAGTTTTGTGGGCATCGTAAAGAAATGTTTGCCAGCCACGGTGAGATTCTCTTTCATGTAATTTCACCTTCAATGAGATCACTTCATGATTTTTCTTTTTGTTTTTCGTTGAATCTCACAGGATGCCGTGTTGGTTCAAGGGTTATTCAAGAAGATTGATTTCTTAGGAAAGGGAACGATCTCATGGGTAAGCAGTTATTCCAATTTGTCAGTGGGTTTTTTGGAGTATAATGTTGAAGTTAAAGTACCACTGATAGTCACACACACACTAAGTGTGGTGAAATTACTCTCTGCATTTGACCCATCCCCTTGTCCCACCCCCTGGGATATGTGGGGAGCAGTGAGCAGTGCCGATAGTCTTTGTTTGAATTACCAATTCTCAATCTATGGCACTGGTACCAATATTGGAACACAAGCACCCAGCTAGTGGTATGTACTGTATATAAAACACCAGAAATATAAATGTATCAACTGAGGAACTACTGTTCTAAAGTGAACCTTTTATGCAAAAACAACGTTTCTTACCTCTTGGTACCTGTTTTGGGGGATACAAGTGTTGACAATTTGAAATCAAATCATGAAAGCATGGCAGAGATATTTATAAATCAATCTTACCTTCCGTCATACTTCCTCCAAACGAGCTGTTTGGAATTTGCCCCAATTTGTGACGTTTTTTTCCCAATTGGTGACGTCAGCGGGTATCTCCATGGTAAAGTTTTACCCAAGGAGCTATGCGCGAGTCCGCCATTTAATCACTAAATTCCTTCTTTCTCTCTATCCTCTTGTTGTGGGGCAGACTGGCTTGTACATGCACATGCATCCTCCGCTGTTGCCATTTCTAATACAATGCAGCGTATAGTTCGAACTTACTGTATATCTTTTAGTAGACTCCATATGGCAGCGCTAAAAACTACAACATGGCTGACAGGGAGAAGACGCAGTGGAGGCACGTCCTGAAGAAACGGTCAGAAAGCGGCTTGAAGATTCTCTGTAAAATATTATCTATGCAATAATTGGACCAAAGTGTGTCAAATGTGGAGAAAAAAAAAATCATAATATGACCCCCTCAAACGGTTTCCTATCTTTTTTCAAAAGCTGTATTTTTTTTCTGACTTTCAGCTTTTTCCACACCATACATAGCAAGTCAATTGCTTGGGTGATTTGGCTCAGTTTTTTTTATTACAAATGCCCTTCTGCTGTACAATCACTCGCCATACAGCAATAGATGACATCTGCCTATTACCTGACACCTGACATGTTAGCTACTTCTCTTTGTTTATAATGTTTATAATGTCTATTTTCTATTTCCTGCTGGATCTACTCTCTATTTTATGCTGCTGCTGTCACATATACTGTATATACTGTAATATTGTACATGGTTATTGGTATATATTGTATATATGTTATAGACATAATATAATATATCTGTATGTATATTATTCTGTACACATATTATGTATATATTCGTATATATGTTAGATTTTTTTATCGCTATATTAGTCTATTAATACCTGCATTGTCCTTTCCATCCTTACACTTTCCATCATTGTAACTGAGCTACTGTGTTGAACAATTCCCCTTGTGGATCATTAAAGTTTGTCTAAGTCTAAGTCTAAGTCTTCTTGACACAACCCTCAATTTTGTTCCCAGCGTGGGACCGGCACTAGGCGTTATTCTCCATTGAGCATATTAGTTGACTATAGTAATATTTCACAATACCGACCATTACAATGCAATCCTTTGTTAATCAGTTCCAAAAGGTCTGTTGAACACAGTATTGTGTGAAGATCAAAACTTTTTTTTCTCCATAAAAAACATGCAAATTCACATCCTTCATTGCAGTAACCCAAAAATGTTCACATGCACAAGATACTTTCTTTTTATAGAGAATAGTTTTCCACACAAAAAACATCCATCCATTTCCTAACGCTTGTCCCACTAGTGGTTGTGGAGGTTTGGGTGTATGTATGTATGTATATATACAGTCACGATCAAATAACTTTACATACACTGGTAAAGAACATAATGTCATGGCTGTCTTGAGTTTCCAATACTTTCTACAACTCTTATTTTTTTGTGATAGAGTGATTGGAGCACATACTTGTTGGTCACAAAAAACATTCATGAAGTTTGGTTCTTTTATGAATCAGGTTATTCTAAAACCTTAATTTTAGTATGATTTAGCCATTCCTTTACCACTTTTGATGTGTGTTTGGGGTCATTGTCCTGTTGGAACACACAACTGCGCCCAAGACCCAACTTCCGGGCTGATGATTTTAGGTTGTCCTGAAGAATTTGGAGGTAAACCTACTTTTTCATTGTCCCATTTAAGACACCAGTTCCATTGGCAGCAAAACAGGCCCAGAGCATAATAGTACCACCACCATGCTTGACGGTAGGAATGGTGTTCCTGGGATTAAAGGCCTCACCTTTTCTCCTCCAAACATATTGCTGGGTATTGTTGGCCAAACAGCTAAATTTTTGTTTCATCTGACCACAGAACTTTCCTCCAGGAGGTCTTATCTTTGTCCATGTGATGTCAAAAAAAGGAGGATTACCTCAAAATTCTTCAGGACAACCTAAAATCATCAGCCCGGAGGTTGGGTCTTGGGCGCAGTTGGGTGTTCCAACAGGACAATGACCCCAAACACATGTCAAAAGTGGTAAAGGAATGGCTAAATCAGGCTAGAATTAAGGTTTTAGTATGGCCTTCCCAAAGTCCTGACTTAAACGTGTGGACAATGCTGAAGAAACAAGTCCATGTCTGAAAACCAACAACCAATTTTGTCAAGAGGAGTGGTCAAAAATTCAACTAGAAGTTCACCAGAAGCTTGTGGATGGCTACCAAAAGTGCCTTATTGCAGTAAAACTTGCCAAGGGACATGTAACCAAATATTAACATTGCTGTATGTATACTTTGGACCCAGCAGATTTGGTCTCATTTTCAGTAGACCCATAATAAATTCATAAAAGAACCAAACTTCATGAATAT
This sequence comes from Entelurus aequoreus, assembly GCF_033978785.1. Lineage (NCBI taxonomy): Eukaryota > Metazoa > Chordata > Actinopteri > Syngnathiformes > Syngnathidae > Entelurus > Entelurus aequoreus. Next base: position 26,984,254 of record NC_084740.1, read on the forward strand.
TTTTTGTGACCAAAAAGTATGTGCTCCAATCACTCTATCAAGAAAAAAATAAGAGTTGTTTATTATCAAAAGTGAGCTCAAATATTTGTAAAGACACCATATTTGATTGAGCTCTTGTATTGGAATGAATTCGGTGTTCCTAATGTTGTGGCTGCTCTATTTTCTGTAAAGACATTTTAGTGGAACGAACATCCTCAATAAGACAATGTCTCACTTAAACGACTCCCAACACAGAGCAACTTCGCTGCACACATGCTGCAGGAGTACACGGAGAAGGAGGAGCGAGTAAGATGCAGCAAACGGGTCGCCTTCGCTCTGCCGGCCACCATCACGGCCAGACGCCGCGCCGACAGCCCCGTGGTCAATATCCACCACAGCCGCGACGGCGTTGTCATGACGGTGCGAGAAGATGGAGCTGTTTCCTGCTGGAGCCCTCAACTTCAGCCTCTGAGGACCAAACGCATGTTTGTACGTTTGAACTTGTGTAACCAAAGGGTTTAGAGTAATTTTAATTTTTTTTTTATTTTCGTTTGACGCAGAGTGAAGGAAACAGGAAGTGGGCAAGTGACTTCTGCCTATTGGCTGAATACAACAAGCTGATCATCGCCACCGGGTAACATGGTGTGAAATAATAGTACCTCATTAGATGATAACATCAGAGACTGAGCACACACGTTTCATCTTCTTTTTCTGTGTACTTTTTCATTTTCATGGCCTCTCTGTTTTGTTACATCGCAGCAACAGAGAAATACAACTTTACGAACTTTCCACGCTGGAGCCTTACTGCCAAATCAATGCCCTGGACACAGTCCCACTGAAGATGGACTGCAGGTGCGAAACTCAACACAACACCATAAAACAACACAAAGAGAGCTTCAAACAACTGAGTGGTTTTTATGTTTACTCACAGCTGCACAGGCCCTGACCAGTGCTGCTTTCTCTTTGGAGACATGGAGGTGAGTCTTACTGGAACCACATCTCATCATTCATCTGTTGATTAGGACTTGATTATAATTTGCTCTAACATTTATGTCCATTTTTGTAGGGATGCATCAATATTATTTCAATATTTGATGTTGAAGATACCCTAAGGTACCTGTCTAAATAAATACCCTAACCGTGTAAAAATTGAGTATGGCCAACTAAACAACAGGCGCCATGTTTGCTACCATGGACGTGTGCAGCTGTGCCTAGAAGCATACAATTGTTAATTTTCCTGACAAAATAAACCAACATGTCTAAATATAGTTTTAAACAGTGACGTGCAGTCAAGGGAGGCAGGTGAGACGGGGCCTCACGTGCCATCATGGAAAGAAAAAAAATGTAAAAAGAAAAAAAAAAAAAAAATTGTTATATGTATCCAGTGATTATACTATAAAGTTATTTTCCATTTAAAGGCCTACTGAAATGAATTTGTATTTATTTAAACGGGGATAGCAGATCCATTCTGTGTCATACTTGATCATTTTGGGATATTGCCATATTTTTGCTGAAAGTATTTAGTAGAGAACAACGACGATACAGGTCGCAACTTTTGGTCGCTGATAAAAAAAAAGCCTTGCCTATACCGGAAGTAGCGTGATGTCACAGGAGGAAGGACTCCTCACATTTTCCCATTGTTTACAATGCAGCGAGAGAGATTCGGACCGAGAAAGCGACGTGAGTTTTCCTTGCCCGTATGTGGGCTCTGTACCGAGGATGTCGTTGTGGCTTGTACAACCCTTTGAGACACTTGTGATTTAGGGCTATATAAATAAACATTGATTGATCGATTGATTGATTAATTTGAGCGAGGATGAAAGATTTGTGGATGAGGAAAGTGAGAGTGAAGGACTATAGTGCAGTGCAGGACGTATCTTTTTTCGCTCTGACCGTAACTTAGGTACAAGGGTTCATTGGATTCCACACTTTCTCCTTTTTCTATTGTGGATCACGGATTTGTATTTTAAACCACCTCGGATACTATATCCTCTTGAAAATGAGAGTCGAGAACGCGAAATGGACATTCACAGTGACTTTTATCCCCACGACAATACATCGGCGAAGCTCTTTAGCTACTGAACTAACGTGATAGCATCGGGCTCAAATGCAGATAGAAACAAAATAAATAAGCCCCTGACTGGAAGGATAGACAGAAGATCAACAATACTATTAAACCATGGACATGTAAATACACGGTTAATAATTTCCAGCTTGGCGAAGCTTAACAATGCTGTTGCTAACGACGCCATTGAAGCTAACTTAGCTACGGGACGGCGGCGGGCGTTGTAGCTTTCGACGACACCCCGGCCGCCATCAGAGTCGGCAAGAAACATATATTTCCCCAAAGTTACGTACGTGACATGCACATAGCGACACGCACGTACGGGCAAGCGATCAAATGTTTGGAAGCTAAAGCTGTACTCACGGTAGCGCGTCTGCTATCCAACTCAAAGTCCTCCTGGTTGTGTTGCTACAGCCAGTCGCTAATGCACCGATCGCAGCTACAGCTTTCTTCTTTGCAGTCTCCATTGTTCATTAAACAAATTGCAAAATATTCACCAACACAGATGTCCAGAATACTGTGGAATTTTGGGATGAAAACAGAGCGTTTTGTATTGGATTCAATGGGTCCGAATACTTCCGTATCAACCATTGACGTCACGCGCATACGTCATCATACCTTGACGTTTTCAAACGGAAGTGTGGTGGGAAATTTAAAATTGCACTTTATAAGTTAACCCGGCCGTATTGGCATGTGTTGCAATGTTAAGATTTCATCATTGATATATAAACTATCAGACTGCGTGGTCGGTAGTAGTGGGTTTCAGTAGGCCTTTAACTTCACCAGTTTTAGATTATTTTTATTCAAAATCGCTGAATTTTCACATTTGCCGTTCAAATACTGAGAAGAGACTTGCGGTGAGTCACCAGCCAGTTGAGGCACGTCACTGAGGTGCTGCACCACAAACACATAGCTCAAAGTTGGTAGCAAGTATGGCGCCCTATAGTCACGTGAGTGCCTTTTGACCAATCATTGAGGAGATCGCCTGAAACTGGGTTGGCCATACTCTTTCTATACGACTGATAAATACCATCTTTTTGCACCAATAAACATTTACACCTAATTTATTTTCACCCCTTTTGACGCTGCTTGAAAAAGCCTGCATTGTCCTGCCTTTTCCCTGTGTAGCTTTTCTGTATGAAATACACCAACACGGAATACGAGGCTGAGTTAGTCTCAGCAACTTTATTTTACCTTCGTAGGTAGCAGTAACACTTTTCATGCGGTCTATATAAGCCGGCATTTTCCTGAGGTTTTGTATAAAAGGCACCACCACTGAAATGAATTCAATATTCTACCTCTGTTGTAGTGTAGTGTAGTGTTGTTGTAGTGTGTTGTAGTGTTGTTGGGGGACGGCGTGGCGAAGTTGGTAGAGTGGCCGTGCCAGCAATCGGAGGGTTGCTGGTTACTGGGGTTCAATCCCCACCTTCTACCATCCTAGTCACGTCCATTGTGTCCTTGGGCAAGACACTTCACCCTTGCTCCTGATGGGTGCTGGTAGCGCCTTGCATGGCAGCTCCCTCCATCAGTGTGTGAATGTGTGTGTGAATGGGTGAATGTGGAAATACTGTCAAAGCGCTTTGAGTACCTTGAAGGTAGAAAAGCGCTATACAAGTATAACCCATTTATCATTTATAATTATCAGTAACTCCTTTTATGTTGGCTGTAAAAGCTGGCATTTTCCTGCCTTTATTCCGTGTCGCTATTATTTATAAAAGGCACCGACTTGGACAAAATAGACAAGGCAATTTTCCACGTTTTGAGGTATTATAAGATGCCTCTTTTATGCTGCCTGTAAAAGTTTCACTATTCTGTATGAAAGGCACCAACACAATAAGGGGGCAAACTCCTCCCGGCAACTGTCTGCTTTCATACAGTAGGTATATGTACAGTAGGTAGTATCAACATTTTCCCACTCTTTTTTCTGTGTCAGTATTCTGTGTAAAAGGCGTCGACACTGAACGGGGGATGGGTTTGACCATGCAAATTCCAGCCTCTTAAAGTAACATTTTTACCTGTAACACCATTTTCCATAAACGGCACCAATGCGCAAAAGGCGGACAAATTAGACCAGACAATTTTCCCTTCTTTTGAGGTATTATAAGATGCCTCTCTTATGCTGCCTGTAAAAGTTTCGCTATTATGTATGAAAGGCACCAACACGGCAGCACGGTGGCAGAGGGGTTAGTGCATCTGCCTCACAATACGAAGGTCCTGAGTAGTCTTGGGTTCAATCCCGGGCTTGGGATCTTTCTGTGTGGAGTTTGCATGTTCTCCCCGTGACTGCGTGGGTTCCCTCCGGGTACTCCGGCTTCCTCCCACCTCCAAAGACATGCACCTGGGGATAGGTTGATTGGCAACACTAAAAAATTGGCCCTAGTGTGTGAATGTGAGTGTGAATGTTGTCTGTCTATCTGTGTTGGCCCTGTGATGAGGTGGCGACTTGTCCAGGGTGTACCCCGCCTTCCGCCCGATTGTAGCTGAGATAGGCTCCAGCGCCCCCCGCGACTCCGAAGGGAATAAGCGGTAGAAAATGGATGGATGGATGGGAGGCACCAACACAATAAGGGGGCAAACTCCTCCCGGCAATTGTCTGCTTTCATACAGTAGGTAGTATCAACATTTTCCCACCCTTTTTTCTGTGTCAGTATTCTGTGTAAAAGGCGTCGACATTGAATGGGGGATGGGTTTGACCATGCAAATTCCAGCCTCTTAAAATACATTTTTTACCTGTAACACAATTTTCCATAAACGGCACCAATGCGCAAAAGGCGGACAAATTAGACCAGACAATTTTCCCTTCTTTTGAGGTATTATAAGATGCCTCTCTTATGCTGCCTGTAAAAGTTTCGCTATTCTGTATAAAAGGCACCAACACAATAAGGGGGCAAACTCCTCCCGGCAATTGTCTGCTTTCATACAGTAGGTAGTATCAACATTTTCCCACCCTTTTTTCTGTGTCAGTATTCTGTGTAAAAGGTGTCAACACTGAATGGGGAATGGGTTTGACCATGCAAATTCCAGCCTCTTAAAGTAAAATGTTTACCTGTAACACAATTTTCCATAAACGGCACCAATGCGCAAAAGGCGGACAAATTAGACCAGACAATTTTCCCTTCTTTTGAGGTATTATAAGATCCCTTATTAACATTGCTTGTACAAGTCTGTGCTGTCTGCTGTTTTTCCTTTCTATTCTACATAAAAACTACCAAGATGAAACAGGGCAGACAAAGTCGACCAGGCAAATTTCCATTTTACTTTTGTAAATCGCACCAGTAAGTGCTCTTTCACTGCCTGTAAAATGCTGACTATTTCCACTGATTTTTTTTGTTACTCTTTTGTATAAAAGGCGCAACAGGAAATAGTGATTTGAATTCAACCGAGCACTTTTACGCCTTCATCGTTAGAAAAAAAAAAAGAACCACTTTTACACTGCTTGTGTTCCTGTAGGCTATGGAATAAATCTCCAAAGACGGGAAGGATGCCCAGCGTAGCGATCGGCACTGCAGTCCTTTCACCGAACATAACGTTTGTGCGATGGAAGGTTCATCAGGACTGGGTGACGCGGGTATTACCTGTGGTCTTTTTTCCCCACACTGGAACATTGTCAAGTTACAGCAAGATTTATCTTCTGACTCTGCCTCCTTAACCTTGTTCAGGCCAAATATCTTCCATGTTTGAAAGCTGTCATCTCCTCATCAAGCGAGGAGACCTCATCTCTTGTAATAGGTACAAAAACAACACATTTTTTATTTGTATTTTATAAAACTATATACCGTATTTTTCGGAGTATAAGTCGCTCCGGAGTATAAGTCGCATCAGCCGAAAATGCATAATAAAGAAGGTAAAAAACATATATAAGTCGCACTGGAGTATAAGTCGCATTTTTGGGGGAAATGTATTTGATAAAACCCAACACCAAGAATAGACTTTTGAAAGGCAATTTAAAATAAATAAAGAATAGTGAACAACAGGCTGAATAAGTGTACGTTATATGACGCATAAATAACCAACTGAGAACGTGCCTGGTATGTTAACGTAACATATTATGGTAAGAGTCATTCAAATAACTATAACATATAGAACATGCTGTACGTTTACCAAACAATTTGTTGCTAAATCCGATTAAATCTCATACGTCTAGTTTCTTACGTGAATGAGCTAAATAATATTATTTGATATTTTATGGTAATGTGTTAATAATTTCACACAAGTCGCTCCTGAGTATAAGTCGCACCCCCGGCCAAACTATGAAAAAAACTGCGACTTATAGTCCAAAAAATACGGTATGTGCAGTACAGGGCAAAAGTTTGCACACCCTCTCATTCAATGCATGTTCTTTATTTTCATGACTATTTACATTGTAGATTGTCACTGAAAGCATCAAAACTATGAATGAACACATGTGGTGTTATGTACTTAACAAATAATGGTGAAATAACGGAAAACATGTTTTATATCCTCATATCTTCAAAATAGCCACCCTTTGCTCTGATTACTGTTTTGCACACTCTTGGCATTCTCTCGATGAGCTTCAAGAGGTAGTCACTTGAAATGGTTTTCACTTCACAGGTGTCATAGTTTTGATGCCTTCAGTGACAATCTACAATGTAAATAGTCATGAAAATAAAGAAAACGCATTGAAATGAGAAGGTGTGTCCAAACTTTTGGCCTGTACTGTATATGATTACGTACAAAATATATAAAATACATAAAAAAAAAAAAAAAAAATGTTTACTTTTTAATAATGACATAATAAGGAGCCTTTTTGCTTCCACAGGCTGTGTGCTGCCTCAAACCAACGTCCAACAGGAACTGAGTGAGATCCAAGAGCCCTGCTATGAAGGAAAGACCACAAATGTCCAACTGAGCTGGACGCCACAGCTCCGGGCGTCATGTGACCAGACGGTGTTTGCCATCCACAAAGGCGTGGAGACCTTTGACCTTTGTGAAAAACTCAGCCTGCTGGTTACTGGAGGAATGGACAGACTCATACGCATGTGGAACCCTCATTCTTCTGGGTGGGCCTGACATTACGTCACTGTAGCCTAATAAGCTACCTCAGTTTATTTCAGCGCCAAATTGTACTGCTTTGTCATGTCTTGTCCTTCAATTTTGCTATGAATCCCTGATAGTTTAAAGAAAAAGATTAACTTTGTAGTGTCAACAAGCCACACCAGACCCAGTCTAAAATTCAATGCACTCTTCCAACGTTCCCTCTAAGGTGCGCGCCTGTGCAATTGCGCACTGCTCAAGTGTCATCTGCGCACGGCAAATATATGCCACGCACAAAATCAAATAAAAAAATAAGCGCATAACAATTTTCGACACACGGACACGACAGAGAAAACAGTTTTCGTCATCATTGTTCAAATATTGTAACGTCTGTCGAGACGCTTTGAGGACATGAATTCCATCGATCACTTTACTGAGCAAAACTCTATATTGTCGGCCATAAATTAATTCATTACCATGAATTGATTAACGTGGACCCCGACTTAAACAAGTTGAAAAACTTGTTCAGGTGTTACCATTTAGTGGTCAATTGTACAGAATATGTACTGTACTGTGCAATCTACTAATAAAAGTTTCAATCAATCAAAAAAAAAACACATCACCAAAACATTAGTAAAAAAAATTATATCTAGCAAAACTGGTCATTTTCTGCAGTACAAACCAGACCAAAAGCAACTTTGTTATATCAACAGCAGCCGCTCGCTCTTTCTCACTTGCGCCAACACATGCACATATGGCACTTAGGCAGCGATGCGTTTACAGCCACACAAAAAGTCGGACAACTCCAACACCACACATAAAGTGTCATTCCAGGTCGTTACACTATGATATACCAATCAAATGTGTGCTTATTCTAGTGTCATTTATTAGGAATCTTAATTTATAAATATTAATCATGGAATGCTGTTAGTATATTAAATAAATACTAATAAAAATATATTTTTTACAAACAGGAAGTTGCAGGAATGTACACATGATCCCGTGTTTACATCTCATTGTGCAACATGTGAATGTTTTAATGGGACCTAAATGCAATGTCTGAAAGGGGTACAAACTACAGTATTTCCAAAGCAGGACCTCCACCCAGACAAGCAATACAAGTACACAGTTCATGAAAAACAATATTTTTTGTTATTGTCATTGCAAGTGGGCCTAAACACTTATATTAGAAATGGAAATGACTGCTGTCATTTGATTATAATAATAAGAGAATGTTGTCTGTCTATCTGTGTTGGCCCTGCGAGGAGGTGGGGACTTGTCCCCCCGCCTTCCGCCCGAATGCAGCTGAGATAGGCTCCAGCACCCCCCACGACCCCGAAAGGGACAAGCGGTAGAAAATGGATGGATGGAGATTGAACTTGTTATTCGGTCAGGTTTGGGACAGGTGTGCTGCTGGTGTGGCCACAGTGTGCACGTCTGATGTTGCTCACATGGGCTCCACTGAATGCTCAGGGAGTTTTTACGTTTGCTCACACACATGAAAAATTAGAGGGAATGTTGCACTCTTCCCTTGTCCCTACCATCACCGTTTCCAAAGTGTTGAAGTGAACCAAGTCATTTTCTGCCTAATGCTACCATCTATCAAACAAACGGTGCTAAAAACGCAACCTCCATGTCAAGGTAATACATTTTAAAAGTGTTTCCTTTCTTTCAGGAAGCCCACTGGGATCCTGAAAGGTCATTGTGCTCCCGTCACCTACCTCTGCATCTCAGCGGAACACAGTCAGATCTTCTCGGTTTCCGTCGACAACACAGCTAAAGTGGGTGCACTAATGCGTTTCTGAGTCACGTTGAAGCTTTTCTCTCACGTTCACGTGAACAATACATTACCCTGTCAATCTCTAGCACTGTCATTCCCAAACAGTGTGCCGCCGCCACGGCACATTAGTGCGTCGTGAGAGATCATCAGGTGCGATGCGGAACATTATCCAATTTGAATACAGCTGGTTGGCTTGTTGCCAATTATTAGCGCAGTCAAAACCGCCAACGTAGCGTAAACTAATTCAAGTGAAATGACTGAATTTTGTAACAAATTCCCTCAATTGTATTTGTTTTATTTTAAAATAATGTGTGCTTTACCTGATACATGTCTTATCTGTGTAGTTTTAGCCATAGTATTGTTTTTAGTATTTACTAATTATTGTATTTGTCTTCAAACACAAATCAAAATTGGCAACCATAAATCGTGAGGCATTTACTACAACGTCAATAAAGTTTTCTATTCTATTCTGACCTAATTTTAGATTAAGGCAGGCTATATGTAATATGTAAAATTCTAAATTGTTCTTCGAGTGCAATAAGAAATGTATGTTTAATGTATCATAAGATTTTCTGTTAAAATGAAGCAAATAATGACTTTTTGTCGTGCCATTTATTTTGAAAAGTATCAATACCCCATACTTGATCATTTCGCGATATTGCCATATTTTTGCTGAAAGGATTTAGTAGAGAAAATCGACGATAAAGTTCGCAACTTTTGCTCGCTAATAAAAAAAGCCTTGCCTGTACCGGAAGTAGCGTGACGTCACAGGAGCTAGTATTCCTCACAATTCCCCATTGTTTACAATGGAGCGAGAGAGATTCGGACCGAGAAAGTGACGATTACCCCATTAATTTGAGCGAGGATGAAAGATTCGTAGATGAGGAACGTTACAGTGAAGGACTTGAGAGGCAGTGATGGACGTATCTTTTTTCGCTCTGACCGTAACTTAGGTACAAGCTGGCTCATTGGATTCCACACTCTCTCCTTTTTCTATTGTAGATCACAGATTTGTATTTTAAACCACCTCGGATACTATATCCTCTTGAAAATGAGAGTCGAGAACGCGAAATGGACATTCACAGTGACTGAACATGTAAATACACGATTAATAATATTCAGCTTTGCGAAGCTAAAAAAATAGAAGCTAACCTAGAAACGTAGCCAACGTGATAGCATCAGTCTCAAATGCAGATAGAAACTAAATTTTAAAAAACCCTGACTGGATGGATAGACAGAAGATCAACAATATTATTAAACCATGAACATGTAAATACACGATTAATAATATTCAGCTTTTCGAAGCTAAAAAAAATAGAAGCTAACCTAGCTACGTAGCCAACGTGATAGCATAGCAGTCTCAAATGCAGATAGAAACTAAATTTAAAAAAACCCTGACTGGATGGATAGACAGAAGATCAAAAATACTATTAAACTATGTACATGTAACTACACGGTTAAAAATTCTCAGCCTGGTAAGGCTTAACTATGCTGTTGCTAACGACGCTAAGGCTAATTTAAAAACTTAGCAACCGGACCTCACAGAACTATGTACTCTCTCCTTTTTCTATTGTGGATCACGGATTTGTATTTTAAACCACCTCGGATACTATATCCTCTTGAAAATGAGTCGAGCACGCAAAATGGACATTTAAAGTGACTTTTATCTCCAAGACAATACATCGGTGACACACTTAGCTACTGAGCTAACGTGATAGCATCGTTCTCAAATGAAGATAGAAACAAAATAAATAAACCTCTGACTGGAAGGATAGACAGAAGACCAACAATACTATTAAACCATGTACATGTAACTACACGGTTAAAAATTCTCAGCCTGGTAAGGCTTAAAAATGCTGTTGCTAACGACGCTAAGGCTAATTTAGCAACTTAGCAACCGGACCTCACAGAACTATGATAAAACATTAGCGCTCCACCTACGCCAGCCAGCCCTCATCTTCCCATCAACAGCCGTGCTCACCTGCATTCCAGCGATCGACGGCGCGACGAAGGACTTCATCCGTGGGTTTGGCGGCAAGCATCGGCTAGGCGTAGTAAGTAGTCCTTGTTGTGTTGCAGTAAGTATTGTACTTAGCCGCTAAGACACCGATCGATCCCACCTACAACGTTCTTCTTTGCAGCCTCCATTGTTCATTAAACAAATTGCAAAAGATTCACCAACACAGATGTCCAGAATACTGTGGAATTTTGTCGAAGAAAACAAGAGGCTTTTCTATCGGGTCCGATGGGGTCCAACCACTTCCGTTGCTTTTGTGACGTCACGCGCATAAATCATATCCAAAGGAGTTTTTCAACCGGAAGTGTGGCGGGAATTTTAAAATGTCACTTTATAAGTTAACCCGGCCGTATTGGCATGTGTTGCAATGTTAAGATTTCATCATTGATATATAAACTATCAGACTGCGTGGTTGGTAGTAGTGGGTTTCAGTAGGCCTTTAAAACAGCTTTAAAGGCCTACTGAAATGAGTTTTTTTTATTTAAACGGGAATAGCAGATCCATTCTATGTGTCATACTTGATCATTTCGCGATATTGCCATATTTTTGCTTAAAGGATTTAGTATAGAACAACGACGATAAAGATAGCAACTTTTGGTATCTGATAAAAACAACCCTTGCCCCTACCGGAAGTAGCGTGACGTCACAAGTCAAAGGATTCCTCACAATTCCGCTTTGTTTACAATGGAGCGTGAGACATTTGGACCGAGAAAGCGACGAATACCCCATTAATTTGAGCGAAAAGATGAAAGATTCGTGGATGAAGAACTTTAGGGTGAAGGACTACAGTGTAGTGCGGGGTGTATCTTTTTTCGCTCTGACCGTAACTTAGGTACAAGCTGGCTCATTGGATTCCACACTCTCTCCTTTTTCTATTGTGGATCACGGATTTGTATTTTAAACCACCTCAGATACTATATCCTCTTGAAAATGAGAGTCGAGAACGCGAAATGGACATTCACAGTGACTGAACATGTAAATACACGGTTAATAATTTTCAGCTTGGCGAAGCTAAAAAAATAGAAGCTAACTTAGCTACAGAGTTAACGTGATAGCATCTGGCTCAAATGCAGATAGAAACAAAATAAATAAATCCCTGACTGGAAGGATAGACAGAAGATCAACAATACTATTAAACCATGAACATGTAAATACACGGTTAATATTTTTCAGCTTGGCGAAGCTAAAAAAATAGAAGCTAACTTAGCTACGGGGCTAACGTGATAGCATCAGTCTCAAATGCAGATAGAAACTAAATTTTAAAAAAAACCTGACTGGAAGGATAGACAGAAGATCAACAATACTATTAAACCATGAACCATACTTGCCAACCCTCCCGTTTTTAGCAGGAGAATCCCGATATTCAGCGCCTCTCCCGACAACCTCCCGACAGATATTTTCTCCCGACAAACTCCCGGTATTCAGCCGGAGCTGGAGGCCACGCCCCCCCAAAAAAAAGTCTGCCGCAGCTGCGATTGGACCTGACCAGCCTCCGGGTACAAGTACTGGAGTACCAATTGCTTGCCAGGGAAGATCTTCCCCAGGAAGCAAGGATTGACTGGTTTTGGGCCATGCTAGAGAGAGATGGAAGATTCCACACTCTCGTGCATTTGATGAAAGCACTTTTGTGCGTGCCACACAGCAATGCATCATCAGAGAGGGTGTTCAGCATTCAGCAATTCAACCCTTAACAAAGCATTGTACTTTCAAGTACAACAATGAGTAGATGAGTGTTGTGTGTGTGTGTGTGTGTGTGTATAGGTGTAAATAAATGAACACTAAAATTCAAGTATTTCTTTTATTTATATAATAAAATCAATATATATATATATATATATATATATATATATATATATATATATATATATATATATATATATATATATATATATATATATATATATATATATATATATGTAACGGTGTAGAAACAGACGTTCATTATGCTTGATTAAATTATGAATGAAGTGTTGCAACAGCGCCTGTTGCTGGCGAGAAGTGGTATGTACTTTACCTGCGGGAAGTGCTCAGAACTGTGACGCCTTCCAATTGATAATCCCGTGACCCAAGTGGACTCACAGTCTCACAATTTGCACTGTTTTGCAGGACACTGTAATAAAAGAAATTCATAATCCACCTGGTGCCAGTGATATGTTGAAGCGACAGCAGTGTGGAGCTGAATTTTGCCACATACAGTTGTGGACCGTCACATATATATATATATATATATATATATATATATATATATATATATATATATATATATATATATATAGCTCGAATTCACTGAAAGTCAAGTATATATATATATATATATATATATATATATATATATATATATATATATATATATATATATATACAGTATATATATGAAATACTTGAGTTGGTGAATTCTAGCTGTAAATATACTCTCCTCTTAACCACGCCCCTAACCACGCCCCCGCCCCAACCACGCCCCCCCCCCCCCCACCCCACCCCCGACCAAGCCCCCCCCTCCCGGTATTGGAGGTCTCAAGGTTGGCAAGTATGCCATGAACATGTAAATACATGGTTAATAATTTTCAGCTTGGCGAAGCTAAAAAAATAGAAGCTAACTTAGATGCGGCGGCGGGCGTTGTACGCTTTTGACAACACCCCGGCCGCCATCAGAGTCGGCAAGAAACATATATTTCCCCAAAGTTACGTACGTGACATGCACATATCGACACGCACGTACGGGCAAGCGATCAAATGTTTGGAAGCCAAAGCTGTACTCACCGTAGTGCGTCTGCTATCCTGCTCAAAAAACAACACAACCTCCTGGTGTTGGTGTTGCTACAGCCAGCCGCTAATACACCGAACGCACCTACAACTTTCTTATTTGCAGTCTCCATTGTCCATTAAACAAATTGCAAAAGATTCACCAACACAGATGTCCAGAATACTGTGGAATTTTGTTGAAGAAAACAGAGGTATTTGTATGGGTCCAAACACTTCCCTTGACCTCGTGACGTCACGTGCATACGTCATCATACCGCGACGTTTTCAAGCGGAAGTTTCGCGGGAAATTTAAAATTGCACTTTATAAGTTAACCCGGCCGTATTGGCATGTGTTGCAATGTTAAGATTTCATCATTGATATATAAACTATCAGACTACGTGGTCGGTAGTAGTGGGTTTCAGTAGGCCTTTAAGAACTTGTCAAATTATGTCCTGACGTTGAGCCACTCAAACATAATGTTGAAATAACATGCTTTAAGACAACGTTTATTCAATGTCAGGTTGTGATTTGACCATTGGAATTTGGTCATTTCCCAACAAACAATGTTCATCCAATGTTGGACATCAACGTTGTCTCAATTTACAAATACAACTATTTTGCAACGTTGTTTTAAAGGACACATACCATATTTTCCGCACCATAAGCCGCACCTAAAAACCACAATTTTTCTCAAAAGCTGACAGTGCGGCTAATAACCCGGTGCGCCTTATATATAGATTAATATTAATATTTATTTTCATAAAGTTTAGGTCTCGCAACTACGGTAAACAGCCCCCATCTTTTTTCCCCGTAGAAGAGGAAGCGCTTCTTCTTCTACGGTAAGCAACCGCCCCCATAGAAGAGGAAGCGCTTCTTCTTCTACTGTAAGCAACCGCCAAGGTGAGCACCCGCCCCCGTAGAAGAAGAAGCGCGCGGATATTACCTTTATTTCATTTGTGTGTTTCTGTAAAGACCACAAAATGTCTCCTACTAAGAGACACGCGTACAAGGTTCCACTGACTTTTGATATTCATGTGAACCGCACTGTGGATACAACGGGAACACGTACGGTGAATATTCGCACCACAGGGAATGAGAAGTCGTCCTTCACTGTGGTTCTAGCTTGCCATGCTAACGGCCAGAAACTTCCACCCATGGTGATATTCAAAAGGAAGACCTTGCCAAAAGAGAACTTTCCAGCCGGCGTCATCATAAAAGCTAACTCGAAGGGATGGATGGATGAAGAAAAGATGAGCGAAGAGACCGGGTGACTTTTTTCACGCACAGATGGTGTCAAAAAACAAGTGAAGCACACCAAAGAAGAAGAATTCGAGGGATTTGTGGATGAGTAATAACTTCAGAAAGTGAGCTTTAAATGTTTATTTTGTGTGTTGTGTGACATTAACATTCGAGCAACGTTGAGTTATTGATGTTGCTATTGCTCTGCACTATTTTGAGTGTTACTATTTTTGTGATTGCACATTTGCAAATTACATTTTGGGAGTGAACAGAGTTGTTAGAACGCTGGTTTGTAATATATTATTAAAGTTTGACTGACCTATCTGACTGTTTTTTTGACATTCCCTTTAGTGTAGCGTAGGTGCGGCTAATAACACGGGGCGGCTAATAGGTAAACAAAGTTTTGAAATATGCCATTCATTGAAGGTGCGGCTTACAACACGGGGCGGCTTATGGTGCGGAAAATACGGGTATGTATAATCAACGTTGTATCAATGTCTTGTGCCTGCTGTGATACATTTTGGTACCGGTAGTACCAGTACCAAAATGTTGGTATCAGGACAACCGTAGTACATGTACATTCACATGCACATCTGCTGTATTTGTGGTGGCAGAGATTAAATGTATTTTAGATGTGGGGCTTGAGTACGGCGGGCGTCCCCCGAAGGAGGCATGACATGAAGGGATTAGGTGCATGTATAGAGTAATATAAATATATGGAAAGCAAACTGTTAATACTTTATGTACGAAATAACAAAATTAACAGTGTAAAAAAATATATTATTCAGTTTTTCAAGTTCGAATGATGATTTAGTTTAATGTTTAAACACAAAAGATCAACAGAAAGAAGGTGTAATATGTTTTTTCTATCACCAGGCTCCTTTAGTTTATATTCTCCCTTTTGCTTAACGTGCATTTCAGATCTGGGCCGTCCAGGAGCAATGCTGTCTGTTCACAGCAGAATCCAAAGACAGTGGCATACACGGTGACATAGCGGCTTGCTTGTATTTTGCCGCTGTGAGGTCACTGTACATCGTGGCAGACTCTGTGGCCGTGCTCGCTCTCAAGACCAGGTTTGTTGAAGTTTAACCATCATCCTTTATATTGAAAAGGATATGAAGAAAACAAGTTAAGCCAAAGTACACAATTTTACAACAAGGGTATCCTTGTTGTAAAATGGTGTTTATGAGTAGTAATAATGATGTTACAGATACTCTATAAATCATTAAT
Organism: Entelurus aequoreus; assembly: GCF_033978785.1. NCBI lineage: Eukaryota > Metazoa > Chordata > Actinopteri > Syngnathiformes > Syngnathidae > Entelurus > Entelurus aequoreus. Next base: position 27,000,302 of record NC_084740.1, read on the forward strand.
AAACAATTACTTAAACATTAGGTTGGGTCTCATTTTTAGGTAATCCCACATTTAAATTGTATACATCTTTTAGCAATTTTTTATGTCTTAAAGTATTAACAACTAGTTGAAAATCATTTATAAGCTATTTATCAATCATTCATAAGGGTGTTCTTATTGTAAAGTTGATAAAACTGAGCAGGTACAGTGGAATCTCAATTTACATACTTAATCGGTTCTTTAACACGGTTCATAAATAAAAAATGTGTAGAGTGAAGCACATTCATCCATAAGAAACAATGTAAATATGATAAACGGGTTCCAGCCTTGACAAAAGTCACTATTCTAGTTAAGGTCTGTTCACTTTGAACACAATATAAAGTGCTATACAGAACTGTATATCACACAAACATAACACAGAATTGATGAATAATCTGTCTCTTTATTACCAGTTAAAACAACAACAACAAGCTGAATTATCCGTATGAGCTGCTCTGCAAAAACCAGCACATACACAGAAGTCCCTTTGGTGCCCTCACCGACAATCAGAAATCACAACAATCCTTAACTTTGACAACCGTATTGCTACAATAATAGACATTTTACAAAGTAAAATCAACTTACTGTACATTACATACTTGGCTGATTTTGATTAACATATGCAAAGGTCCTCTCGTAAGCTGGTCCTCACAGGAGGGGAGATAGGGAGGGGGCAGAAGTAAGTGGCTGTGTGTTTGTGTGTGTGGAAGAGGTGCAGCTCAACAAGAGGTAGTCTTCTCCTTCGCTGTGAAATAAGTCCGCTTTGGCATACTTTTCCAGAAAAGTCTGTGCTCATCACATTTAATTGCTAATATACT
>NC_084740.1:27008637-27011137 GCF_033978785.1 Entelurus aequoreus
ACACGTCAGCACAATTCGAAAGTCGTAAATAAACGTAATAAAATATTGCTACCGTATTTTCCAGATTATAGAGCACACCGGGATATAAGCAGCACCCACTAAATATATGCAGATATATACATTGTGAATAGAGTTATTTACACAGAAATATTCTGTAAATGTTTATTTACATACCTTAAATGTTTCCAAACAGTGTCGGTACCAGGGCTGTAAAACGGCTGATCAAACAAAACGCCAGTAACGCCACGGTGAAAGTCCAAATAAAAGAGGTGGCGTACAATCTTTCACCAGAGCGTGCTGGAGACTGTCCAAGAGTACAGCCCAGACGTTTCTCCTCAACTTGAGGCAAATGTAATTCTGTCTCTGTTTAATTCCTTGCTTCTTGTCTCGTTTAATAGATGTCATCAGTGTTTGAACATGATAACTGCGTTAAAGCTCATGCCCAAATGCAAGAACTTTACGATTTGACGCTTTGGCATTGTCTAACATGAGTATCCAGCATTGTAACAACATTTAATTCATCATAGGTCCCTTTCTAAATGGCATGCATTGATTTTATAGTTGAGTTCAATTTTAACGGCAAACGATTCACACCATTACAGAACACACCAGACACAAGGCTGCAGACACTTCACTAAATAATCCAGCAAAATTAGCCAACCATTCGTTTCAAGTATTGCCTTGCTGTCAGGGTGAGCTACCTTTTTAGAGCTTTGCAATCGATTGGAGAAATTCTATAACAGATGTGAGAGGTGGAAATGGATTCTCTCCAAACACTGCACAAACCAGTGAAGGTGGTACTGACACTCAAAGAGGCCCACATAGAGAGGGGAAATATCACATGAGAGGGGCTATAGTGGGAATCGTGACCCTATGATTTTATCTTCAATGTCCTTGTAGGGTTTTTTTTTTACATCATATAGCCTGTCAGAGGAAGGAGAGATTAATTTAATCATATAGGCTCTCAATGCTCAAATTGTACAATATACATCTCTAAAGCTAGACAAGTACTGTGGTCTTTTATGCCGTCTTCTGTGCAAGAGGTCTCAGAGAAGAGAGAATAATGGGGTCTTTTCCTCAGAAAAGGGGCCATAAAGAGGATGTCCTCTGCGTGGCACATTGTCCTCCGTCCCTCGTGGCCACTGGCAGCTGTAACGGCGAGATTACAGTGTGGAATTTGATTTCTGGACAAATCCACAGTCGCCTGGTCAGCCCTCTTCCAGCTGAACACCACAATGTTGACGGTGATCATGATAATAATAATAATATTAGTTAAAGGCCTACTGAAATGAAATGTTTTTATTTAAACGGGAATAGCAGATCCATTCTATGTGTCATACTTGATCATTTCGCGATATTGCCATATTTTTGCTGAAAGGATTTAGTATAGAACAACGACGATAAAGTTCGCAACTTTTGGTCGCTGATAAAAAAAAGCCTTGCCTATACCGGAAGTAGCGTGACGTCACAGGAGGAAGAATTCCTCACAATTCCCCGTTGTTTACAATGGAGCGAGAGAGATTCGGACCGAGAAAACAACGATTACCCCATTAATTTGAGCAAGGATGAAAGATTCGTGGATGAGGAACGTTAGAGTGAAGAACTAGAGAGGCAGTGCAGGGTGTATCTTTTTTCGCTCTGACCGTAACTTAGGTACAAGCTGGCTCATTGGATTCCGCACACTCTCCTTTTTCTATTGTGGATCATGGATTTGTATTTTAAACCACCTCGGATACTATATCCTCTTGAAAATGAGAGTCGAGAACGCGAAATGGACATTCACAGTGACTTTTATCTCCACGACAATACATCAGCGAAGCTCTTTAGCTACTGAGCTAACGTGATCGCATCTGGCTCAAATGCAGATAGAAACAAAATAAATAAATCCCTGACTGGAAGGATAGACAGAAGATCAACAATACTATTAAACCATGAACATGTAACTACACGGTTAATAATTCTCAGCCTGGCAAAGCTTAACAATGCTGTTGCTAACGTAGCTGAAGCTAATTTAGCAACTTAGCAACCGGACCTCACAGAGCTATGATAAAAACATTAGCGCTCCACCTACGCCAGCCAGCCCTCATCTGCTCATCAACACCCGTGCTCACCTGCGTTCCAGCGATCGACGGCGCGACGAAGGACTTCACCCGATCACAGATGCGGTTGGCGGCTAGCATTGGCTAGCGCGTCTGCTATCCAAGTAAGTACTCCTTGTTGTGTTGCTGCAGCCAGCCGCTAATACACCGATCCCACCTACAACTTTCTTCTTTGCAATCTCCATTGTTCATTAAACAAATTGCAAAAGATTCACCAACACAGATGTCCGGAATACTGTGGAATTGTCCGATGAAAACAGAGCTGTTTGTATGGTGACACATTGGGTACGAATACTTCCGTTGCCGTCGTGACGTCACACGCATACGCATCATACATAGACGTTTCCAACCGGAAGTTTAGCGGGAAATTTAAAATTGCAGTTTATAAGTTAACCCGGCCG